>NC_133331.1:52195838-52454576 GCF_042186555.1 Aquarana catesbeiana | reverse complement strand
AAAACGCCTAAATCTGCCCAATTTGCGTGACAAAAAAGGGTCCAGAACTTGTTTGAGCTTCAGTCGTAGGGCTTCAGGCATTTTGGAGTGGAGATGTGAACTATCTCCATAGAGAATAATTGATTTTTTCCCCTCCAGCGTTTTGTAGCTTCAGGCTTCAAGCTACAAAACGCTCAGGTGTGAATGGAGCCTAAATCCAGTCCTCTCTCTCCCTGAAGCTGGAAGGTCCTTCAGGCACCCTCTTTCCTAGTCCAGAGGTCCTCCACGATCCCTCTCTCATAGTCCAGGGCCTCCATATACCCTCTCTCCTAATCCGGGACCTCTAGGCACCCGCTCACCTAGTCCAGTATCTCCCTTGTCCTCCACCTAGCCAAGGGCTTTTGCCACACCACCCCCTTCCTAGTCGGGGGGCCTCCTCTGCTAGTCCAAGGCCTCCTTTACAGCCTACCCCAAAATAGGAGCCGCCTCTGCACCCTGCTCTCCGAATCCAGGTCCTTTATCAACCCCACTTTTCAAGTCCAGGGCCTCCATTGTACTCCCCTCCTAGTCCAGGGCCTCCTCTGCTAGTCCAAGGCCTCCTTTACAGCCTACCCCAAAATTGGAGCTGCCTCTGCGCCCTGCTCTCCGAATCGAGGTGCTTTATCAACCCCACTTTTCAAGTCCAGGGCCTCCTCTATACCCCCCAGTCCAGGGCCCCCATTGTACTCCCCTCCTAGTCAAGGGCCTCCTCTTTATCCTCCGGTCCAGGGCCTACTCTGCACCCCTCAGTCAAGGGCCTCCTGTGTACTCCCCTCCTAGTCCAGGGCCTCCTCTACACCCCCCACACTCCTGCACCTCCCTCCTATTCCAGCACCTCCTCTGCACAACCCCAGTCCAGGGCCCCCTCTGCACCCCCCAGCCAAAAAGCTCCTCTGCATCCCCCAAGTCCAGGGCCTCCTCTGCACCCCTCAGCCCAGGGCCTCCTCCGCACTCCCCAACCCAAGGCCTCCTCCGCACCCCCCATCAGCCCAAGGCCTCCTCCTCACCCTCCATCAGTCCAGGGCCTCCTTAACCCCCCCAGCCAAGAAGCTCCTCTGCATCCCCCAAGTTCAGGGCCTCCTCTGCACCCCCCATCCCACAAGGAACTCCTCTGCACCTCCTCTAACCCCCCCAGTGTGGGGTCTTCTCTGCACCCCCTCAGCCCAGGGCCTTCACTGCACCCCCCAGCCTGGGGCTTCCTCTGCACCCCCCCAGTCCAGGGCCTTCCTTGAAGCCCCCCCTTCTCTGGGATACATCACGCAGAAAAGACATAGGCTGTTTGGGGACTGGGCAGGAATAGGAGGGAAACCGGCCTGTCCATTACACTTGATCGGGTGGCAGTGACACCCTTAGAGCAGCGGTTACCAGTGTGGGTGGGGGCAGCACCCCCCTAGATGTGTCACCCGGGGCAGGCGCCAACCCTGCACCCTCTAGTTTTGGCCCTGCCTGCTTCTGACATGTTTTGGAAGTAGAGTGGGAAGAACATTTTGTTAAATAGCAGTAAATGTATTCTATTAAAATTGCATTTTACAAGAGCTTATAAGGTAATCACTCTCATATATTTAAAAACACTTACCTGTATGATGTTTAAGAAGCAAAACTGGATGAGGTTTTTATCGATAAAGTCTCCAGTAAAATAGCCATCATTCTGAATATTTCTTAAAAGGTTAATCCAGAACTGCACATTCTGTTTCCTCAGTACACCCCACCATCTTTCAATTCTTTGATTTGCTGTACTTCTTCCATACAAAAAACTTTTCTCTGCAGCCCAATTGTCTGAGTGTGAGCGCCTTAGAAATTTCTGCATTTGTTCCATATGTCCATTCTCTGTGCCAAGATCAGCACGTATCCTTTCTGGGCAACCTCCAATCATAGATACAGCATCAATAAAATAATTAGCAACTATTTTGGGGTTGCTATTAGTAGTAAAGGCTTCCATCCATACAATATAACGACTGTAACCATCAATGCAGCCATTAATTGCAATGCCATAGGGTTTTAATTTGTCATAAGAATCTACATGCCAAACTGCATTTGGACCTTCAGTATGGTAGCGCCGTCTATGCAAGCGTCGAGCTGTTCTTAATTGAACTCCTTCTGGGTCAAGGTATTTTACCATTTGCCTTATCGTTTTCTGTGTAACAACAAATCCTTTTTGAAGTGCCCTTAGATGTAGCCATCTATATCCCTGCATTTGCCCAGATTTGAAAATTTCAGCTTGTAGAAAGCTAAAAACTTCAGGCAAGTTGGAAAAGTTCTTCTTTCTGTAAAGACTAAATTTGCTGCAGATTCTCTTCAGTGTTCGATAACTAATAACTATGTTATGACTGGCTAAAACTGCAAGTATTTCCTTATTATTAAATCCAAGTCTAAAATAGAATTGAACAAGTTCTTCTCTATTTGCCATGCTTCACTGACAGCCACTGAAGCTAAAGAAACCTCTACTGGGCTGAGTCTCCTGTAACATTCCTTTTATGCTGTGTAATCTCAGAATTCTGACTTTTAATCTCAGAATTTTGTTTAATACATTTTAGGATGGATAAAATTTTAAACAAAAAAGTTACTTCTGTTGTTTGCAGCCTCCTCCAAATCTACGGCCCTGCCCTTATACACTGCTCACTGCAAATGAAATACTGTTCCTTGTCACCAAACACTGCTCACTGGTAGATATTAGGTAATGCCATTTTATAAAGCTTCCTTCACTGACACAATATAAAGTTGCATTGCCAGACATCCCAACCTGCAAAAACTCATTTCAGGGAGGTGGCAAACCCATTTCATTCTCACTCGCTCCTGGACTCACTCCTCCCTCTGTTTGAATCCGACACAAGCTCCCTCCACACAGCTGCTGCTCACCTCCCATTGGCTGCCCTGGCTAACTCTCTCTGAGCTGGATTGGCAGAGGGCAGGCGCTCAGTGATTGGGGGAGCTGGAGGGTTATAAGAGGAGGGCGGAGTAACAGTCTGGGACACATAGGAAGTCCTATACTGCACCCGCTTTCATACAATTGATCCCCATAGCGATGCCACTGCCACCCCTGGCCCGGAGGAGGGGGTGACTCGGGCTGTTGTGGTTGACAATCGGAAGATGATGCTGCACTCGCAGGTGTCTGTGAGCCCGCCGTCAATTATGGGAGACTTGGGATGTCAGCATTGCCATCATATACTGCTGATTGAACAGAACTGCTATTACACTCTGCTCACTGCCCTGACACTACATTGTGTTTAATCATCACCCTGACACTGCCAGTACATACAGCTCATGGCCTGCACTGCACTGCCACTATATACACTGGTTACTGTGCCTCCTCCCCCCTCTCAGGTGGGGATTCTGGGAAAATAGTGGCATGCAGAGCAAAATACTGTATCTGTGTGTATATATATATATATATATTTGTAGTATGTTAGACCCCTTTCACACCGAGGGCGATTTGCAGGCGCTATAGCGTTAAAAATAGCGCCTGCAATCTGCCCTCAAACAGCTGCAGCATTGTCTCCAGTGTGAAAGCCCGAGGACTTCACATTACTCTACCTGAGGACTTTCACACCGGAGCGCTGCGCTGGCAGGACATCAGGAAAAGTCTGCGCTATTGCGGCGCATTGCGGGCGGTTTTAACACTTTCTTGGCCGCAGGCGGGGGGGGGGGGGGGTAAAAGCACACCGCCAGCGGCCGAAATGTGCCACTAATCCGATGGTAAAGCACCACTAAAAATAGTGGCGTTTTACCGCCGACGCTATGGGCGGCTCGGTGTGAAAGGGGTCTAAGAGTTTAAAACTGGTGCACACATAAGGGACTAACAGTAGTGAAGAAGAAAAATGACCCTGCATCGGTGGTGTCACTGGATGAAAACAAAATGACCCTGCATCGGTGGTGTCACTGGATGGAAAAACGACCCTGCATCGGTGATGTCACTGGATGTAAAAATGAACCTGCATCGGTGGTGTCACTGGATGGAAAAAAATGACCCTGCATCTGTGGTGTCACTGGATGGAAAAATGACCCTGCATCGATGATGTCATTTGATGGAAAAAAATGACCCTGAATCGGTGGTGTCACTGGATGGAAAAAAATGACCCTGCATCGGTGGTGTCACTAGATGGAAAAATGATCCTGCATCGGTGGTTAAGTTATAAGACGTGATGGTTATCATGCAGCTTCCAGGGACAATCTCCTGAAATTTAGAACTGGCCCCATGTCACCAAAATCATCCCAATATATACACAGATTTGTAAAAAAATCCCTACTCTCTAATTTATAGTAGTCAGCTTATATAACAATTTTATCAATATGTCTTTGTTAATATGCCTTGAAATCAATTTGGATATATCAATAAAATACAATTTAAGTTCTCAGTAACGTATAGTTTAAAATATGTTTATTTTAAAATCAATATATTGAAAATACATATATAATTAAAAACGTGCTCTGAACTGGATAAGAACCAGAACTTTCAACACCATAAGCCTGGTATTCTACCCACTATACTATCACTTAAGGGTTTTGAATAGTTCCTTTCTATGTTTAATATGAGGTTAATTCTCTGTGAAACTACTGTTTTAATCCAGACAAGTGATTTATGATCGATTCGTTATGACCAGTCTCCTAAATTGTGAACTGCCCCCGGGGAAACTGAAGATGACACCCTAATGATCCTATCTGATCACCCTAATAATATATACACAGTTTTTTCTTTGAAATCTCTACTCTCTATTTTATAGTAGCCAGCATATACTACAACTTTGTGTGCTCAATATATCAGTGTGTCTTTGTTAATATACCTTGAAATAAATTTTGGATATATTGATAAAATAAAATTTAAGCCCTCACTATCTCATATTTTAAAATATATATATATATATATATATAAAAAAAAATTCCCACACCTGGATTAGAACCCACAACTTCACCAATACAAGTCTACTGCTTTAACCACTAAGCTATCTTTCAGTAATGGTCAAGAGCTGCTTTTATGATTAATATGAGGTTAATTGTATGTAAAACACTTCTATTAGTCCAGACGAGTAATTGCTATGATCAATCCGTTATGACCATAGACACACATTGTCCTGCTGCCTTCTAGTCATTCACAATTCCCCAATGTAGGGGCAATAGTGCAATGTGTCCTACAAGTTGGGGTGCAGAGCTGTGCTGTGCTGGCCATTGTGTTCTATTGGGATCAGTTTGGATATATTAATAAAATACAATTTAAGCCCAAATACAATTTAAGCCCTCGCAAATCTCTTATTTTAAAATATATTTAGATAAAAAACATAGTCTCACCCAGATTAGAACCCACAACTTCACCACTGTAAGCCTGCTGCTCTAACCACTACACTAACTCTCATTAGTTGTTTGAACATGCTTTTACGTTTAATATGAGGTTAATTGTGTGTGAAACACCTCTATTATTCCAGACAAGTAATTGCTATGATTAATCCGTTATAACCATAGACACACATTGTCCTGCTGCCTTCTAGCGATTCACAATTCCCCAATGTAGGGGCAATAGTGCAATGTTTTCTACAAGTTGGGGTGCAGAGGGGTGCTGGCCATTGTGTTCTGTTATCTATGGAAGCTGTGTCCCCCCCACTCACACACAATACACGTTTTCAGCATGGCTCTTTATGTTAGAGCAGATCACAGAGAAGGATAAGACAGCAAACAGAGGAACTATTAGTACAGTCATAGAACCAGAGAACCCAGCACTGCCTGCTTCCCTGTACTGTGTGCTGTTAATAAGATAGATTTACATATCCATATACAGAGCAGAAGACATGTATGTCTGCAGAATGATGATCTGTGGGTGTTACTACATTATTGCTCATTGGTCCTAAAATCTTCTTAATAGAGACTACTATATTTATAAACTCAGAATTCTGACTTTAAATCTCAGAATTCTGACTTTAAATCTCAGAATTCTGACTTTAAATCTCAGAATTCTGACTTTTAATCTCAGAATTCTGACTTTTAATCTCAGAATTCTGACTTTAAATCTCAGAATTCTGACTTTGAAACTCAGAATTCTGACTTTAAATCTCAGAATTCTGACTTTAAATCTCAGAATTCTGACTTTAAATCTCAGAATTCTGACTTTTAATCTCAGAATTCTGACTTTTAATCTCAGAATTCGTTAGATTTTTTTTTTTTTTTTAAACTCACGATTCTGACTTTGAATCTCAGAATTCTGAGTTTGAAAGTCAGAATTCTGACTTTGAATCTCAGAATTCTGACTTTCAAACTCAGAATTCTGACTTTGAATCTCAGAATTCTGTTTTTTTTTTTAAACTTACAATTCTGAATTTCAATCTCAGAATTCTGAGTTTCAAAGTCAGAATTCAGTTTTTTTTTTTTATGATGGCCCCAGGGCTCTTCCATAGTGTTGCATGACGACGCAATTGTCAGGTAAAATAACGCAGTGTCGTATCGCAAAAAATACTGTATCGCAGTGCCGTATTGCCTAGTCATGAAGGAGGGGTAAAAGTGGTTAAAGAAAGTTGCAAATGTAAAATATTAAACCGTTTTTGAAATAAAATTCAGCCCCCGTTCACACTGGTGGAACTTAACAGTTCCAAATCCCATGACAAGTCGCACCCCTTTGCCAGCAATGGACCTGTTCATATTGCCACAACTCTTGTTGCAGCGATTATAAAAAAGGTTCCTGCACTACTTTTTACCGATTTCTTAGCGACTTGCATAGATTTCTGTTAAATTAGGCTGCAAGTCGCAATGAAATCCGCAGTGCAAATCACACTTATGTGCGGCTTTGAAATCGCACCGAAGTAGCGTGTTTTCAAAGCCCCACTGGTGTGAACAGGGGCTGACATGTTAAGTCTCATGTGAGATTTGGATAATTGTGTTTATATCTCCTTTTCAGCCTTCTAGTCCCAGGAAGATAAAAAAGATGGCAAAGAGTGCTATAGATGTACAAAACACTTCACAGGAAAAACAGGATTACACTGAATGGTTGTAAAATGTGACTTCACCTTTACTCTTTCCTGATGACATGGTCACACCTCTTGTAAAAATGTCATAAAGTTTATCCATCACAAGTGACACTTTATTAAAGAGTCAAACAAGGAAAAAAAATGCTTTTATCTCTCCTACATTCCAGCTGCCATTGCTGGGTGATCAGCAGTGGAAAATCTGTGTTTTTGGAGACTTTCACCCACTTGCCGCCCGGCTCCTGTACATATACGTCGGCAATTTAAAGATGGATATCTCGGTAACGGTAGCAGCTGCTGCCACAACCGAGGTATCCATCTTTTCGGTCAGCGGTTCTGTTTACGATAATGGTGGTCTCTGCAGCGGACTCACTGCGAGATCGGCGGCGCAAGAGGGGCAACCTCTCACACGCCCTCCGACGCTTCGGAGGCGATCGGGACCTGTCCATGGCTGGGTATGGAGATGAGTGAGGGGAAGATGGCCCCCACCTGTCTCCATACTATAGCAGGGCGGAAGCGACGTCAAAACGTCACTTCCGCCCATACGTCTTAAAGGGCCATTTTTCTGTTGACATTTTTTCAAATAACAATTTTTTTTTTATTGCATTTTTTTTTTTGACCCCAGATCTCATATTTAAGAGGACCTGCCATGCTTTTTTCTATTACAAGGGATGTTTACATTCCTTGTAATAGGAATAAAAAAAGTGACACATTTTTTTTTTTAAACAGTGAAAAAATAAATAAAATCAAGTAAAATAAATAAGAAAAAAAAAGCGCCCCGTCCTGACGAGCTCGCGCGCAGAAGCGAACGCATATGTGAGTAGCGCCCGCATATGAAAACGGTGGTCAAACCACACATGTGAGGTATTGCCGCAATCGTTAGAGTGAGAGCAATAATTCTAGCCCTAGACCTCCTCTGTAACTCAAAACATGCAACCTGTAGAATTTTTTAAAAGTCGCCTATGGAAATTTTTAAGGGTAAAAGTTTGACGCCATTCCACGAGCAGGCGCAATTTTGAAGCGTGATATGTTGGGTATCAATTTACTCAGCGTAACATCATCTTTCACAATATAAAAGAAATTGAGCTAACTTTACTGTTGTCTTATTTTTTTATTCAAAAAAGCGATTTTTTTCCAAAAAAAGTGCGCTTGTAAGACCACTGCGCAAATACGGTGTAACAAAACGTATTGCAACGACCGCCATTTTATTCTCTAGGGTGTTAGAAAAAAAAATGTATAATGTTTGGGGTTCTAAGTAATTTTCTAGCAAAAAAACTTGTTTTTAACTTGTAAACACCGAGTCTGAAAAAGAGGCCTGGTCTTTAAGTGGCTACTCAAAGCCCAATCGCAAGTTCTGTTTAAATCAGCTAAATCCATAATCAGGTCTATCAAAACAAAAGATGCCGGTTCAGACCCTATAGCTGTGCAGTCAGCAAAGTTCATGTTTCCGAATGATTGGAGAACTCTAGGACTGACTCAGCAGAGGAAGGGGCAGTGTCAGATGTCTGCAGAGAGACCACTGCTTCCAGACAGAGAGCTAGGGTCCTCTTCGGCACTATGAAGGCAGGGGTCAGGCTTTTCTACTCAAGCCATAAGTGCTTTCTAAAGAAAAAGACCCCCTAAAGTTGGTTTTAGAAAAAAAAATGTTATTGAAACTGCCTGTACATTTGTGCTATGCACACTAACTAGCTGTTGTGAGAATCGGGCAAAATAGATGTTTTTAGGGTGTTTCTTCTTCTGGCTGAATATTCTTCAAATATTATGGGCAGTAGTAAAGATAGAATCATACATAAACATAGCGTGAATCCATAAAATACTGCATTATGGCCACTAGATGGAGCTGGTGATCATAGGAAATAAATACATCTCAGTAAGAAGAAACACAATATAACAAATCCAAAAAATGCTGAAGGGAATTAGTAAATAAAATGTATCAATTGCTACTAAATGATCACCATTTAGCCCTGATTCACACTAGTGTGACTTCAGATGCGACTTGAGTTGCACAGAATCACATGACGTTGAACATCTTATTGGTTTCAACGATGCTCGTTCTAATCAATGCGACTCGGTGAGACTCGGGAAAAGGTTCCTGCACTAAAGTCCTACTGTAAAATCGCATAAAATATGCAAAGTCGCATTGCAGTAGTGTGAACTGAGCCTTGTTTGCTAATTCACTCCAGTGATCTCTAGAATTGTTCCACTGTATTTCTTCTTACTAAAATGTATTTATTTCCTATAATCCTCAGCTCCATCTAGTGGCCATAATGCAGTATTTTTAGAGATGCGCTGAAATTTCAGCCTCTGAAAAATATCGGACAAGTTTTCAGCGTTGTGCCGAAAAAAACATTTTAACAGCGGCAGGGCAGCCGCCCGTGTAAAAGAGGCCTAAGGCAGCAGTGTGATCCAGGGGGAGGGGGGCAGAGAGCCGAAGCATTGTTTGTATAAGGCAGCAGTGTGATCCAGGGGGAGGGGGGAAGAGAGCTTAAACATTGTGTGTAAAAGGCAGCAGTGTGATCCAGGGGGAGGGGGGAAGAGAGCTGAAACGTGTGTATAAGGCAACAGTGTGATCCAGGGGGGTGGGGCAGAGAGTGGGAGCATTGTGTGTATAAGCCGGCTGTGTAGTTCAGAGAGAGGGGGCAGAGAGCTGGAGCATTGTGTGTATAAGGCAGCATTATGATCCAGAGGGAGGGGAGCAGAGAGCTGGAGAATTGTGTGTATAAGGCAGCAGTGTGATCCAGGGGGTGGGGCAGAGAGTGGGAGCATTGTGTGTATAAGGCAGCATTATGATCCAGGGGGGGCAAAGAGCTGGGGCATTGTGTGTATAAGGCAGCAGTGTGATCCAGGGGGGTGGGGCAAAGAGTGGGAGCATTGTGTGTATAAGGCAGCATTATGATCCAGGGGGGGCAAAGAGCTGGGGCATTGTGTGTATAAGGCAGCAGTGTGATCCAGGGGGGTGGGGCAAAGAGTGGGAGCATTGTGTGTATAAGGCAGCATTATGATCCAGGGGGGGCAAAGAGCTGGGGCATTGTGTGTATAAGGCAGCAGTGTGATCCAGGGGAGGGGGAAGTGAGCCGAAACATTGTGTGTATAAGGCAGCAGTGTGATCCAGGGGGGTGGGGCAGAGAGTGGGAGCATTGTGTGTATAAGCCGGCTTTGTAGTCCAGGGAGAGGGGGCAGAGAGCTGGAGCAATATGTGTATAAGGCAGCAGTGTGATCCGGGGGGGGGGGGGGGGCAGAGAATTGGAGCATTGTGTGTGTGAGGCATGTAAATTCATGTTAGTGGTCTGCAGGATTCAAAATTGTGAGTTTAGTGGTCCGTGAGGTCTGAAAAGTTGGCGACCACTGTGCTAGAGAGTGTGTATACTGTGTGTATACAGAGTGTGTATACTGTGTGTGTACAGAGTGTGTATACTGTGTGTGTACAGAGTGTGTATACTGTGTGTGTACAGAGTGTGTATACTGTGTGTACAGAGTGTGTATACTGTGTGTGTACAGAGTGTGTATACTGTGTGTGTACAGAGTGTGTATACTGTGTGTGTACAGAGTGTGTATACTGTGTGTATACAGAGTGTGTATACTGTGTGTGTACAGAGTGCGTATACTGTGTGTGTACAGAGTGTGTATACTGTGTGTGTACAAAGTGTGTATACTGTGTGTGTACAGAGTGTGTGTACAGAGTGTGTATACTGTGTGTGTACAGAGTGTGTATACTGTGTGTGTACAAAGTGTGTATACTGTGTGTGTACAGAGTGTGTGTACAGAGTGTGTATACTGTGTGTGTACAGAGTGTGTATACTGTGTGTGTACAGTGTGTATACTGTGTGTGTACAGTGTGTGTATACTGTGTGTGTACAGAGTGTGTATACTGTGTGTGTACAGTGTGTATACTGTGTGTGTACAGTGTGTGTATACTGTGTGTGTACAGAGTGTGTATACTGTGTGTGTACAGTGTGTATACTGTGTGTGTACAGAGTGTGTACAGAGTGTGTGTACAGAGTGTGTATACTGTGTGTGTACAGAGTGTGTATACTGTGTGTATAGAGAGTTTGTGTATAGAATAAACACATTTGTGAACAGCTCAGTATTTACACACGATCAGTCTTCTACCTGTAGATAGATATAATCTGTATGTAAATAGACAGAAATAGAATGTGCTACCTTAAGGCTAGGTTTAGACATGTGTCTAAAACAGCCACTCCCCTTAAAAGTGAGCAGTACTTAGATTGCTTTTCAGAGGTGACTGACCGGTGCTGAGAAGGTGATGTGATGCCCCCTCACCACCCGTTTTAACCCTGTAAATTCACCAACACATGCATTACATGAGGTTGCGGGGCATTTGTGGCGCTTCTCCATTCGATTCAATGGCCGGTTTGCCATCGCAGCTTAAAGCAATATTAAAACCAAAAATGTAATATATTGCAGCGTACCAATCATCAGATGTGGTGGCTGCATCAGTTTTCTTTTCTTATGCTTTTCCCCCTCTGTTTTCACCTAGTGATCTAACCAGTAACAAACCTTCTATATTAGACTACCCCCACTCTGGATGAAGGAGAACAGGGGGCACCTTTGGACAGCAGCATTGTCAGTCGGGGGGAGGGGAGTGTTAAATGTATAAGCAGATTTAGATATACTAACAAATTGATGCTAAACTCCAGCTCAAACTTTATAATCAGTTACAGCAAACAAAACTGTTTTTTTTTTTCCTTTTGAGACAAAGGCTTTACATAAATAAATAAAATCTGATCATTTTAATCACCCCTGCCAGTGTTAAGTGTTGTGTCTCATCCATGTAAACTGATACATTTTGCTGGAGAGCTTGTGCTTTTAACAACAGACTTGCTGGCTGGATCACCCGATGAAAATAGAAGAAAGAAAGTCTCAAAAAGAAAACAAATGCAGCCATCACATCTAAGAATTGGTAAGCTCCAATATAATAAATGTTTGCTTTTGGGTTTAAAGTGATTGTAAAGAAAAAAAATGTATTTAAAAAAAGTAACAAACATGTCATGCTTACCTGCTCTATGCAATGGTTTTGCACAGAGCAGCCCCGATCCTCCTCTTCTTGGATCCCCCACCGGCACTCTGGGCCCCTCCCCTTTGCCGAGTGCCCCTATAGCAAGCCGCATGCTGTGGGGGCACTCGTGGATGCTCGTTCCTGAGATATATGAGAAAAAGAGCCCTGCCTCCCGCTCCTGCCTCTCTGTCTGTGATTGACAGCAGCGGGAGCCAATGGCTCCTGGTGCTGCATCCTAGCCAATCAGGAGGGAGAGACCCAGGAGAGCCTCAGGTCTCATGCATATCGCTGGATCGAGATAGGGCTTAGGTAAGTATTTGGGGAGGGGGGTTACATACTGAAGGTTTTTTACCTTCATGCATAGAATCCATAAAGAAGGTAAAAAACCTTCAGCCTTTATGACCACTTTAATACCACTGTAAGAGGGGGCAGTAAAAAAGCAGCTCATTCGCCCCCCCCCGAACCACTAGTCTAAATGAGACCTCACATTATACTTTGTATACACTGGTTCAGTCTACATGGGATTCCTTATGAACATTTACTGCATTATGGACATCACTGTACAGCATCACCTTCCTAAACAAGTACTGTACAGTGTATATGCCCAATGGCAGCACCTCGGAATATCACCTTTGGTTGATGAATACTTCCACCTAGTGTGGGTGTCTATAATCCCTATAAACTCCATATACTCTTTTAGACACCAAGCAATGTGCTCTCAAGAAACTAGACCTTTGCCCGGGGTGGCTGCTGCCTAAGGTGGCCATTTTTTATAATCCCTCCAAGAATGCTGGCGGCCTCTTGGCATAGCGTCATTATTTGCTATAGCACAGACAGCCGGCAGCTGACCACAATGACCAATGACTTTGTGCGTCCCGAAGGCTCAACATACATAGGGCATGGAACATACATAGGGCATGGAACATACATAGGGCATGGAACATACATAGGGCATGGAACATACATAGGGCATGGAATATACATAGGGCATGGAACATACATAGGGCATGGAACATACATAGGGCATGGAACATACATAGGGCACGCACCGAGGATGAAGAGCCCTTGTGTCACCCCTCAGCGTTCCTCCATGAGTTCCCTCCCCCGAGGCAGCCATCATATTGGCTCATCTTACAAGCTGTATTTGTTCTGGGATGACTTCTTTCTGAGATACAACAATTTTTTATATTGTTTTATACTAGCATATGTGGATACGATCATATACAAAGTCACAAACAAATGAGTTGGACTCTCAGCATTTAGGCCCCAATCACACTTATAACAAGTAGGAATGTGCACATTCATTCTTAATGGCACCCAAAATGTACCAGCCAACACAACTTAAAGTAGAATTCCGGCTTAACCCTAATCGCTCTTAAAAATGCTCCCTCCACCTTCCTAACACCTATGCTGAGTAACCTGCATAAGAAAGATGTATATACAGTGAGGGAAAAAAGTATTTGATCCCCTACTGATTTTGTACTTTTGCCCACTGACAAAGAAATGATCAGTTTATAATTTTAATGGTAGGTTTATTTTAACAGCGAGAGACAGAATAACAACAAAAATATCCAGAAAAACGCATTTAAAAAAAGTTTTAAATGAATTTGCGTTTTAATGAGTGAAATAAGTATTTGATCCCTTCGCAAAACATGACTTATGCCGTGTACACACGACCGGACTTTTCGACAGCAAAGGTCCGACGGAATGAATCCGCCACACAATTCGATTGTGTGTGGGCTTCTTCGGACCTTTGCTGTCGAAAAATCAAACAGACTTTAGAAATAGGAATCAAATTTTTCCGACGGACTCAAGTCCGGTCGAAAAATCCATTCGTCTGTATGCTAGTCCGACGGGCGAACAACGACGCTAGGGCAGCTATTGGCTACGAACTCCCTTATTCTAGTCCGATCGTATGTCATCACATACGAATCAGTCGGACTTTGGTGTGATCGTGTGTAGGCAAGTCCGTTGCGTCGGAACTCAGTTGAAAGTCCGTCAAAAAGTCCTTTGGGGTTCAGTCCATCGAAAGTCCACGGCATAAGTACTTAAAACCCTTGTGGGCATTTACAGAGGTCAGACATTTCCTGTAGTTGGCCACCAGATTTGCGCACATCTAAGGAGGGATTTTGTCCCACTCCTCTTGGCAGATCTTCTCCAAGTCATTAAGGTTTGGAGGCTGACGTTTGGTAACTCAACCTTCTTCTTGAGCCACTCCTTTGTTGCCTTGGCCGTGTGTGTGTGTTTTAGGTCATCGACATGCCGGAATACCCATCCAGGCAGCATTCCTCCTCTTCCAAACATGTCGAGTTGAGTTAATGCCAAAGACCTCGATTTTGGTCTCATCTGACCACAACACTTTCACCCAGTTCTCCTCTGAATCATTCAGATGTTCATTAGCAAACTTCATATGGGCCTGTACATGTGCTTTCTTGAGCAGGGGGACCTTGCGGGCGCTGCAGGATTTCAGTCCTTCACGGCATAGTGTGTTACCAATTGTTTTCTTGGTGACTATGGTCCCAACTGCCCTGAGATCATTGACAAGATTCTCCTGTGTAGTTCTGGGCTGATTTCTCACCGTTCTCATTATCATTGAAACTCGAGATTGACAGTTATTTTGTGTTTCTACAAATAATAGCACCAACTGTTGTCACCCTCTCACCAACCTGCTTGGCGATGGTCTTGTTGCCCATTCCAGCCTTGTGCAGGTCTACAGTCTTGTCCCTGACATCCTTGGACAGCTCGTTGGTCTTGGCCATAGTGCAGAGATTGGAATCTGATTGATTGATTGCTTCTGTGGACAGGTTTCTTTTATACAGGTAACAAGCTGAGATTGGGAGCACTCCCTTTAGGAGAGTGCTACTAATCTCAGCTCCTGATGTGTATAGAAGACACTTGGGAGATAGAAATCTTGCTGATTGATAGGGGATCAAATACTTATTTCACTCATTAACAGCTTCAGATCCGGGCCATTGCCAAATGACGGCAACAGCGCGGATCTAAATTGCCAGGACGACGTCTATTGACGTCGTCCCGTGCATGAGCGGCCTACGCGCCCCCTGCAGGGCGCGCGCGGCGCGCTCAGTGATCAGCGAGTCTATGAGACTCGCCTGATCACAGATCAGAGTAAGGGGTTGGTCCCGACCCCTTACCACATGATCAGCTGTCAGCCAATGACAGCTGATCATGTGATGTAAACAGAGCCGGTAATCGGCTATTTTTCCTCCTGGAAAAAAAAAACCCGATCACCGGCGGCCGTGATCGGGACATCAGTCCCGATCACGGCGATCTTCTAACACAAGGCAATAGGCAGCAGTGCTGCCTACCAGTGCCCACCAGCGTCACCCATCAGTGCCCACAGTGCCAACAATCAGCGCCACCCATCAGTGCCCACAGTGCTACCCATCAGTGCCCACAGTGCTACCCATCAGTGCCCACAGTGCCACCCATCAGTACCACCCATCAGTGCCACCCATCAGCACCCACATCAGTGCCACCCATCAGCACCCACATCAGTGCAACCTATCAGTGCCCATCAGTGTCACCTACCAGTGCCCATAAGTGCCCATCAGTGCCACCCATCAGTGCCCCCCCATCCGTGGTACCTATCCGTGCCACCCATCCGTGCCACCCATCCGTGCCACAGATCCGTGCCACCCATCTGTGCCACCCATCCGTGGCCATCAGTGCCGCCTTATCTGTCCCCATCAGTGCCGCCTTATCTGTCCCCATCAGTGCCGCCTTAACTGTGCCTATCAGTGCCGCCTTAACTGTGCCCATCAGTGCCGCCTTATCTGTGCCTATCCGTGCCCATCAGTGCAGCCTATCAGTGCCCACCAGTGCTGCCTCATCAGCGCATATCAATGAAGGAGAAAAATTACCTGTTTGCAAAATTTTATAACAAACTATTAAACATGATTTTTTTTTTTTCAAAAATGTCCATCTTTTTTTGTTTGTTTAGCAAAAAATAAAAATCCCAGATGTGATCAAATACCACCAAAAGAAAGCTCTATTTGTGGGAAAAAAATGATAAAAATTTCATTTGGGTACAGTGTTGTATGACCGCGCAATTGTCATTCAAAGTGCGACAGTGCTGAAAGCTCAAAATTGGTCTGGGCAGGAGGGGGGTTGAAGTGCCCAGTAAGCAAGTGGTTAAAATGCAAATCAATTTATAACTTTTTTGAAATGCGTTTTAATGGATATTTTTGTTGTTATTCTGGCTCTCATTGTTAAAATAAACCTACCATTAAAATTATAGGTTGATCATTTATTTGTCAGTGGGCAAATGTACGTAAAATAAGCAGGAGATCAAATACTTTTTCCCTCACTGTAATTGTCTATTTTCAGCCCACCCCTGTCCCTGTCCATAACCAGCCCATCCCTGTCCCTGTCCATAACCAGCCCATCCCTGTCCCTGTCCATAACCAGCCCATCCCTGTCCCTGTCCATAACCAGCCCATCCCTGTCCCTGTCCATAACCAGCCCATCCCTGTCCCTGTCCATAACCAGCCCATCCCTGTCCCTGTCCATAACCAGCCCATCCCTGTCCCTGTCCATAACCAGCCCATCCCTGTCGGTTTATGTGATCCAATGCCCCTGTGTCAGCCAGCGGTGGCTGCAGGGGAGAGGAGGGAGCGCTGACAACAGATGGTCTATTGAAGCCTTTGGGTGACATCACTTTACCATCCATTGTGGAGCGCTCTCTCCTCTCCCCTGCAGTCGGCCGCTGGTGACGAAGCGAAGATCACTTTACAGGTGTGACACATGCATTTTTGTGCGTTTAGGTGCATTGATTCATTTTAATGGACTGACCCAGGCACGAAAATCACACAAATGAAGCGTTGACACCTTTTTTTAAAAATCTCATCACACTATAACATATGGCATTAAAGTGGAATTCCAGCTTAACCAGAATTACTCTTAAAAATGCTCCTTCCCCCTCCTAACATGATCTCCCCGTGCCATCCAGAGGCATCTGCCTGGAAGAGAAAAGAGCTCTCTGACAATGGCTAGTAAAGCCTGGAGCAGTGACATCACCCATAGACTGCAATGGCCCAACCATTGTCAGTGGTCCCTCCTCTCCCCTGCAGCCGTTGCTCCTTGTCACAGGGGAGTCGGATCACCAGACCAGACCAGAGCAGCCTGAGAACAGGTAAGTATATACATCTTTCTTATACAGGGTAGTAAGCACAGGTGTTAGGAGGGGGGAGGGGACAGTTTTAGGTATACTTAGGGTTAAGCTGAAATTCCACTTTATTGTGTGATGAGATTTAAAATAAAAGGTGCCAGCAATTCATTAGTGTTGCACCTGGGGCAGCACATTAAAATGAATGGGCTGCCCTAACCGAAATGCATGAAAATGCACACATATTATCGTACCTGCATGAGTGTGAGCAGAGCCTTACAAAGCTTTGAAGGAGGCTACTGGAGAGTCCTCTCTATAGAACTCTAATGGTCACCATAAACGTTACAATCTGACCGTACAATCTTTGTACAATCAACTATAAAAAGATGGAAAAAAGTGTTTAAAAAAAAAGCACTATTGGGTTCAAATGACCGTTTTGTACACTTTTACAGCAATGTGTGCCTTTTGTGTAATTAATTTGGAATAAGATCTGCTCCTCTTTCCCATTAGAGGATTGGATGATATGCAGAATCTATGCACACCTACACATTACAGAGTACATCACACACAGCATCCAGGCACTGGGCCCAGGTTATAAGGACACCTGGTTATTTTTAGTCTATCTGGAGGATGAAAAGGAGGAATTCAATCTAATAATAGATCAGCCTCTGCAATGGAAGCACCGCAACTCCCCGACTACAAAGACACAAAGATAACCCCCCTCTGTAGAGAATGACCCCCCTCAGCAGCAAGGGAATGCATAACTGCGAATCCTACACTGTGCACATAATCTCACCCTCCCCCACAGGGCCATCTTTAATATAGTTTGGACCCTGGGCAAAAATTTTCTTTGCCCCCCCATAAAATTTCACTCTCTACCTGCTCTAAAACATACAATAAATAGCAGCCAGACTTAAAATCAGTTACTGTATCAGATCAGGCAGCAATTGCGATTGGTTGGTAGCGGTTACAGCTATCATTACTGCTTACTGACTGGTTGCTAGAGGTTACAGCACACATTACGGCTCACTGATTAGTTGCTAGAGGTTACAGAAAATGATTTCTCCTTGTTATTTGGTTACTGTACAGCAATACTGTTCACTGATTGGAACAATGCAAGCAATTGAAGCATGGTAGTGCAGCATTTACAGGGTTAAATTGGTTGGTGATGAGGCAAAAAAATGCCTCATCACTGCCTGTCAACTGCTCTCTGAAGAGCGATCCAACACAGATTGCTCTTCAGAGGGAACTGCACAAGTGAATGAGTCCTTACTATATATGTGTTTTTTGGGAAATGGCATTCATTCCAAAATCAAATGTTGAAGTACTTTTGAACGATGTTTATTAATCCATCGAATGTACAGAGAATGTTTGTACGAATGTTCATTCAGAAATCCATCAGTGTATAGGCAGCTTTATTCTGAGGTCTGTCTTATAATTGGATCGTTTATCCAGATAGGCGGGGAAGGCCAGGCAGGTAGCACACTCCCAGCACAGGTTCACGTATCCTTTCGATGTTCCATTCTCATATATAATATAAATAAAAAATTTCATTTTGCTGTTTCTATTCCTGTATCCCCCCCGAGCGATCCCCGTATCACGCAGAGCAAAACACGACTTTGGGAGATGTAGAGAATGTCTGGGAGGCAGCGGGGACACGGTACAAAGAGATCAGGAGGGGTTACAGAGGGAGAATTCAGGAGAGGAATTTGGATTGATACATTATTTAAAGTGCAGCTTCTTCTGAGAAATGACATCAGGCAGAGCAGGGAGTGCTGGAGGAATTAAAGGAATAAATCTGCAATTGATTGGAACACTATACAGAGGAATCACAATGACTGCATTGCAGGATGAGACATCACCCAGGAGACATGCATGGAGAATTATTATAGGATATCTGTCTGTCTGTATGTCTATATGTCTGTCCGTCTTATAGGATGGGCCATCACCTACGAGACATGCATGGAGAATTACTGGTATTATAGGATATCTGTCTGTCTGTATGTCTGTCTATCTTATAGGATTATCATCTATGTATTTACTCCAGTGATATAAT
Source organism: Aquarana catesbeiana (assembly GCF_042186555.1). NCBI lineage: Eukaryota > Metazoa > Chordata > Amphibia > Anura > Ranidae > Aquarana > Aquarana catesbeiana. The sequence goes on along the minus strand of NC_133331.1, from coordinate 52,435,419 downwards.
ACCCAATGGATTACTGTGGATTTCACAGAGCCATATACATACCTACATCACTGAGCCAGAGGAGCTTACACTCTAATGCCCGACCACAGTCACACATTATTATCATGTTTTTATATAGCTCCGACATATTCTGCAGTGCTGTACAGAGAACATTAAGGGCCGGTTCCCACAGCTGTGTGAAGTTGGCACCCCATGTTTGTAAAACGTGAATAAAAATATACCATTCGTTTGTGCCGCGTTTGTGCTGATTTGTGCCGCAAAAATGAGCGTTTGTGCCGGTTCGGTTTCTGAGATATTAAACATTCAATTTAATGCAAGCCCCGCCCACTTTGCACCCCATGTCCCTGAATTTTAAAAACAAACGCGCCATTCGTTTGTGCCACGTTTGTGCTGGTTTGTGCCGCAAAAATAAACGTTTGTGCCGCTTTGGTTGCGGAGATATTGTGCGTTATAGTTGCTGTAACCCCGCCCATTTTGCACCCCATGTTCCTGAATTTTAAAAACAAACGCGCCATTCGTTTGTGCCGCGTTTGTGCTGGTTTGTGCCGCAAAAATAAACGTTTGTGCCGCTTTGGTTGCGGAGATATTGTGCGTTATAGTTGCTGTAACCCCGCCCATTTTGCACCCCATGTTCCTGAATTTTAAAAACAAACGTGCCATTTGTTTGTGCCGCGTTTGTGCTGGTTTGTGCCGCAAAAATAAACGTTTGTGCCGCTTTGGTTGCGGAGATATTGTGCGTTATAGTTGCTGTAACCCCGCCCATTTTGCACCCCATGTTTCTGAATTTTAAAAACAAACGTGCCATTCATTTGTGCCGCGTTTGTGCTGGTTTGTGCCGCAAAAATAAACGTTTGTGCCGCTTTGGTTGCGGAGATATTGTGCGTTATAGTTGCTGTAACCCCGCCCATTTTGCACCCCATGTTCCTGAATTTTAAAAACAAACGCGCCATTTGTTTGTGCTGTGTTTGTGCTGGTTTGTGCCGCAAAAAATAAACGTTTGTGCCGCTTTGGTTGCGGAGATATTGTGCGTTATAGTTGCTGTAACCCCGCCCATTTTGCACCCCATGTTCCTGAATTTTAAAAACAAACGCGCCATTTGTTTGTGCTGTGTTTGTGCTGGTTTGTGCCGCAAAAATAAATGTTTGTTCCGCTTTGGTTGCGGAGATATTGTGCGTTATAGTTGCTGTAACCCCGCCCATTTTGCACCCCATGTTCTTGAATTTTAAAAACAAACGTGCCATTCGTTTGTGCCGCGTTTGTGCTGGTTTGTGCCGCAAAAATAAACGTTTGTGCCGCTTTGGTTGCGGAGATATTGTGCGTTATAGTTGCTGTAACCCCGCCCATTTTGCACCCCATGTTCCTGAATTTTAAAAACAAACGCGCCATTCGTTTGTGCCGCGTTTGTGCTGGTTTGTGCCGCAAAAATAAACGTTTGTGCCACTTTGGTTGCGGAGATATTGTGCGTTATAGTTGCTTTAACTCCGCCCATTTTGCACCCCATGTTCCTGAATTTTAAAAACAAATGCACCATTCGTTTGTGCCGCGTTTGTGCTGGTTTGTGCCGCAAAAATAAACGTTTGTGCCGCTTTGGTTGCGGAGATATTGTGCGTTATAGTTGCTGTAACCCCGCCCATTTTGCACCCCATGTTTCTGAATTTTAAAAACAAACGTGCCATTCATTTGTGCCGCGTTTGTGCTGGTTTGTGCCGCAAAAATAAACGTTTGTGCCGCTTTGGTTGCGGAGATATTGTGCGTTATAGTTGCTGTAACCCCGCCCATTTTGCACCCCATGTTCCTGAATTTTAAAAACAAACGCGCCATTTGTTTGTGCTGTGTTTGTGCTGGTTTGTGCCGCAAAAATAAATGTTTGTTCCGCTTTGGTTGCGGAGATATTGTGCGTTATAGTTGCTGTAACCCCGCCCATTTTGCACCCCATGTTCTTGAATTTTAAAAACAAACGTGCCATTCGTTTGTGCCGTGTTTGTGCTGGTTTGTGCCGCAAAAATAAACGTTTGTGCCGCTTTGGTTGCGGAGATATTGTGCGTTATAGTTGCTGTAACCCCGCCCATTTTGCACCCCATGTTCCTGAATTTTAAAAACAAACGCGCCATTCGTTTGTGCTGCGTTTGTGCTGGTTTGTGCCGCAAAAATAAACGTTTGTGCCGCTTTGGTTGCAGAGATATTGTGCGTTATAGTTGCTTTAACTCCGCCCATTTTGCACCCCATGTTCCTGAATTTTAAAAACAAACGCGCCATTCGTTTGTGCCACGTTTGTGCTGGTTTGTGCCGCAAAAATAAACGTTTGTGCCGCTTTGGTTGCTGAGATATTGTGCGTTATAGTTGCAGCAACCCCGCCCACATTGCACCCCATGTTCCTGAATTTTAAAAACAAACGCGCCATTTGTTTGTGCCGGGTTTGTGCTGGTTTGTGCCGCAAAAATAAACATTTGTGCAGCTTTGGTTGCGGAGATATTGTGCGTTATATGTTGTCAAACCACATTGACTTTACACCTTGTTATTAAAGCTTACATACAGAACCTAAACTCAGATTGGGTTTCCTTAATGTAAAGCTCCTCCCACTGTACTGGCACTGCACTTCATATTGTACCCTGAAAAAGGCACCTCTGCCGGGTTAGCCCCTCATATCAGAATTTTTGAAAAAATCTTATGCAGTTTGTTAGATCTTTGTTAGATCAGGTTAGATCAACCGTTGTCTGCGTTAGATCTCACACAGAAGAAGCGATATTAACAGTTATTTGCTGGGGGGGCTAACCCGTCATCAGCCCCCCCTTATCAAAAAATTGACCAAACAGTTAGCTATTTTGGAAGCAATTTGTTAGATCCGGTATGATCAAGTGTTTTTAACGTTAGATCTCACATTATTAGAGACTTATTAAGTGATTAATGAGGGGGGCTGGCCCCCCCTTATCAAATTTTCGGGCCAAAAATCATTCGGGCTAATAGATATTCGTTAGATCCGGTAAGATCAAGAGGTTTTAACGTAAGATCTCACATCATTTCAGAGATTTCATATTCTTTGCCAATAACAACATCCAAGTTAGTAGTTAATTGTTAGATGAAGTTATTATTGCATTAAACCTAGCATGCACATGGCAGAAATCAGTAATAATCGCAATGTAAGTAGGGATAAAAGCTTGTTGCAGTTTGATCAGTGAGATGTTTTATTTAATCTATGATAAATACATAACAGTTCGTTATTTTATATGAGAAGTTAGGCCCCCGTGGCAGTAGCTTAAAATGAATAAATTTTGGCATCGCTGCTCTAAATTGTGGGCACAACTGGAACAGGCCCAGACTGACATTCTGCTGCCAGGGGCTCTGTGGTGCTATGACCAACTACCACCTGTGCTGAAGTTACACCCCATATTGGGTACGACACTCCGCATATGCTCCCAGGTCAGCACACAGAACCGGCTTTCTTCCCTGATTCCCCATTGCTCCCTATCATAGAAAAACCGTGGTTCCTCCCTGGTCTGGAACCGCAAATGTTTCGGACCCTAAGCCAAACAGGTAGGGTCCAGGCATCCCACTTCCTAACGGGAGGCCAATGGCCTTCCACAGTAGTGCTAATGAGCCCTTCAAACTTTCCTTGTGGACAGCGCTACAATTACAACACTTTCTCAATACTTTGCCTAATTCACAGGGATTTAATCGTCCCCTGACGTCCTTTGAAGCATACTGTTCCAAAGAGGGTTCCCTTCCACAGGCTCTATCCAAAACATACGCCCTCTTGAACTGTCCGGCTGAACAACCACACTTAGGCTCGGTTCACACTGGGGCGACTTGGGATCCGACTTGTACGCCCTCAAGTCGCCCCAAGTCGCCCCAGAAATAGTTTTGATGGGAGTTAACGCTAGTGTCTTAATAGACACTACTGAAGTCGCTCCGACTTCAGAGCGTACTCCCTGTATTACTTTGATCCGACTTGGTAGGCGACCTGTACCATAGAAATCAATGGAAGTCGCCTCCAAGTCGGATCTCTCTGTAAAGTCAAGCGACTTTGCAGGGAAAACCCCTCCCTCCCCCCCTCCCTCCCAGAGAGCTGATTGGCCACAGGCGAAGTCGCCTGTCATGGAGGCGACTTCAAGTCGCCTCGTAATTTGCCGAAGTCGCGTCGGAGTTGCGTCGAAGTCGCGTCGAGGTCGCGTCGAAGCCGCCGTGCAAAGTCGCGCTAAAGTCGTGTTGCCCATGTGTGAACCGACCCTTACCGTTCTTGAACAAATGGGAAAGTAAGCTGGGGCGTACATTAACATCTGCTCAGATACAACATGTCCTCAGATTTTCGTTGAAATCATCGGTTTGTACAAAAATTAAAGAGACCAACTATAAACTGTTAACAAGGTGGTACCTCACCCTGCAACTACTGACCAATGTTGGAGATGCCAGGGGGATGGAGGAACACGACTTCACATATTTTGGTCGTGCCCTAAATTGATCCACTTCTGGGAGACAGATAAACCACGCAAAAATTTACGGAATACAAGGTTCCTGGTGATCCAGCTTTTTCCTGCTACATGTCTCCTCCATCTGAGCCAAACTCTATAAAAACTCCATTCCAAATGAGATGGAAGATCGAGTACTCACTGCATAACACCAACAGGAAAAATACTCTAACACTTGGGGACTATGGAACCAGATTGTCGTCTCCGCAGAGGGTACTGCCCTTCTTGGGACTTAATGTCACAGAAAAGTTCCGGAGCCCATTCATCATAGTTATCCTGAACCAACGCCATTTCACCCCCCCCCCCCAGCCTTACCTCCCCCCCCCCCCTTCTATCCTTTTACCTTTTCCATCCTTTTTTCCTTACCTTCTTTGATTATTGAAAATGAGAAAATAGTTTTGGGCGACAGCGGGTCTTGCTCCACAGCCCATTTTCCATCTTTAATAAAAACTGATAGGCCAGGAGGTAAGCAGCCTTTTGAGCAGTGTGCCGAAAAATGTTTTCAAAGAAATTGAGCGTACCGATTTTATAACAAAAAAAGTCAACTTCACAATCTCAATCACGAAAAGGATTTTTTATAAAGTAAATGCTGTAAACTACTTTAGCAGTGAGAAATTAACATCCTGCACTCTCACGCCTCAGATCAACCCCAATTCATACACCTTCACACCTCAGATCACTGTATCACCTGAAAATCTGCCCCACCACTGTACCCCCCTGCACATCTGCCCCACCACTGTAACCCCCTGCACATCTGCCCCACCACCGTACCCCCATGCTCTTCTGTCTCACTGCTGAACCATCTTCTCATCTGTCCTAACACTGAACTTATCTGCTCATCTGCCCCACCACTGTAACCCCCTTTCTCATCTGTCCCACCTCTCTAACCCCCTTTCTCATCTGCCCCACCACTGTAAACCCCTTTCTCATCTGCCCCACCACTGTACCTCCCGCACATCTGTCCCACCTCTGTTCCCCCTGCTCATCTTCCCCACCTCTGTAACCCCCTTTCTCATCTGCCCCACCACTGTAACCCCCTTTCTCATCTGCCCCACCTCTGTAACCCTCTTTCTCATCTGCCCCACCACTGTAACCCCCTTTCTCATCTGCCTCACCTCTGTAACCCCCTTTCTCATCTGCCCCACCTCTGTAACCCCCTTTCTCTTCTGCCCCATCACTGTACCTCCTGCACATCTGTCTCACCTCTGTTCCCCCTGCTCTTCTGCCCCACCGCTGTAACCCCCTGCTCATCTGTACCACTAATGTACCCCCTTTCTCATCTGCCCCACCTCTGTAACCCCCTTTCTCATCTGCCCCACCACTGTAACCCCCTTTCTCATCTGCCCCACCTCTGTAACCCCCTTTCTCATCTGCCCCACCTCTGTAACCCCCTTTCTCATCTGCCCCACCTCTGTAACCCCCTTTCTCATCTGCCCCACCACTGTAACCCCCTTTCTCTTCTGCCCCATCACTGTACCTCCTGCACATCTGTCTCACCTCTGTTCTCCCTGCTCTTCTGCCCAACCACTGTAACCCCCTGCTCATCTGTCCACCAATGCACCTCCTTTCACATCTGCCCCACCGCTGTACCCCCCTGCTCTTCTGTCCCACCGCTAAACCCCCTTCTCATCTGCCCCAACACTGAACCCCTCCTGCTCATTTTCCCACCACTGTAACCCCCTTGTCATCTGGCCCAACACTAAACCCCTCCCCCGCTCATCTGCCTCATCACTGTACCCCCCTGCTTTTCTGTCCCACTGCTGAACCCCCTTCGCATCCCTCCCACCACTGCACCTTCTGCACATCTGCACCACCACTGTACCCCCTTGCTCTTCTGCCCCACCACTGTAACCCCTCTGCTCATCTACCCCATCAATGTACCATTTTTCTCATCTGCCCCACCACTGTACCTCTCTGCACATTTGCTCCACCGCCATATTCCCATGTTCTTCTGTCTACTACTGAATCACCTTCTCATCTGCCCTACCACTGTAACCCGCTTTTTCATCTGCCTTACTAATGTACCTCCTGCACATCTGTTTCACCTCTGTACCCCCTGCTCTTCTGCCCCACCTATGTTCCCCCTGTTCTCCTGCCCCATCACTGGGTGTGATTTTCATTGCGCTGAATATAAGGGGGGGCCAGCCCGTCCATATGTACCACCTAATATCTCTATTTTGATGTGGAATATCTCTGAAATGATGTGAGATCTAACGTTAAAACCACTTGATCTTACCGGATCTAACCAATATCTATTAGCTTGAATGATTTTTGGGGCGAAAATTTGATAAGGGAGGGCCAGCCCCCCCACATTAATCACTTAATAAGTCTCTAATTATGTGAGATCTAACGTTAAAAACACTTGATCATACCGGATCTAACAAATTGCTTCCCAAATTGCTTCCAAAATAGCTAACTGTTTGGTCAATTTTTTGATAAGGGGGGCTGATGACGGGTTAGCCCCCCCAGCAAATAACTGTTAATATCGCTTCTTCTGTGTGAGATCTAACGCAAACAACGGTTGATCTAACCTGATCTAACAAAGATCTAACAAACTGCATAAGATTTTTTCTAAAATTTTGATATGAGGGGCTAACCCGGCAGAGGTGCCTTTTTCAGGGTACAATATGAAGTGCAGTGCCAGTACAGTGGGAGGAGCTTTACATTAAGGAAACCCAAGCTGAGTTTAGGTTCTGTATGTAAGCTTTAATAACAAGGTGTAAAGTCAATGTGGTTTGACAACATATAACGCACAATATCTCCGCAACCAAAGCGGCACAAACGTTTATTTTTGCGGCACAAACCAGCACAAACGCGGCACAAACAAATGGCGCGTTTGTTTTTAAAATTCAGGAAGATAGGGTGCAATGTGGGCGGGGTTGAAGCAAATATAACGCACTATATCTTCGCAACCAAAGCGGCACAAACGTTTATTTTTGCGGCACAAACCAGCACAAACGCGGCACAAACGAATGGCACGTTTGTTTTTAAAATTCAGGGACATGGGGTGCAAAGTGGGTGGGGTTGCAGCAACTATAACGCACAATATCTCCGCAACCAAAGCGGCACAAACGTTTATTTTTGCGGCACAAACCAGCACAAACCCGGCACAAACAAATGGTGCGTTTGTTTTTAAAATTCAGGAACATGGGGTGCAATGTGGGCGGGGTTGTAGCAACTATAACGCACTATATCTCCGCAACCAAAGCGGCACAAACATTTATTTTTGCGGCACAAACCAGCACAAACGCGGCACAAACGAATGGCGCATTTGTTTTTAAAATTCAGGAACATGGGGTGCAAAATGGGCGGGGTTACAGCAACTATAACGCACAATATCTCCGCAATCAAAGCGGCACAAACGTTTATTTTTGCGGCACAAACCAGCACAAACGCGGCACAAACGAATGGCGCGTTTGTTTTTAAAATTCAGGAACATGGGGTGCAAAATGGGCGGGGTTACAGCAACTATAACGCACAATATCTCCGCAATCAAAGCGGCACAAACGTTTATTTTTGCGGCACAAACCAGCACAAACGCGGCACAAACGAATGGCGCGTTTGTTTTTAAAATTCAGGAACATGGGGTGCAAAATGGGCGGGGTTACAGCAACTATAACGCACAATATCTCCGCAACCAAAGCGGCACAAACGTTTATTTTTGCGGCACAAACCAGCACAAACGCGGCACAAACGAATGGCGCGCTTGTTTTTAAAATTCAGGAACATGGGGTGCAATGTGGGCGGGATTACAGCAAATATAACGCACAATATCTCCGCAACCAAAGAGGCACAAACATTTATTTTTGCGGCACAAACCAGCACAAACGCGGCACAAACGAATGGCGCATTTGTTTTTAAAATTCAGGAACATGGGGTGCAAAATGGGCGGGGTTACAGCAACTATAACGCACAATATCTCCGCAATCAAAGCGGCACAAACGTTTATTTTTGCGGCACAAACCAGCACAAACGCGGCACAAACGAATGGCGCGTTTGTTTTTAAAATTCAGGAACATGGGGTGCAATGTGGGCGGGATTACAGCAACTATAACGCACAATATCTCCGCAACCAAAGAGGCACAAACATTTATTTTTGCGGCACAAACCAGCACAAACGCAGCACAAACGAATGGCGTGTTTGTTTTTAAAATTCAGGAACATGGGGTGCAAAATGGGCGGGGTTACAGCAACTATAACGCACAATATCTCCGCAACCAAAGCGGCACAAATGTTAATTTTTGCGGCACAAACCAGCACAAACGCGGCACAAACGAATGGCGCGTTTGTTTTTAAAATTCAGGAACATGGGGTGCAATGTGGGCGGGATTACAGCAACTATAACGCACAATATCTCCGCAACCAAAGAGGCACAAACATTTATTTTTGCGGCACAAACCAGCACAAACGCAGCACAAACGAATGGCGTGTTTGTTTTTAAAATTCAGGAACATGGGGTGCAAAATGGGCGGGGTTACAGCAACTATAACGCACAATATCTCCGCAACCAAAGCGGCACAAACGTTTATTTTTGCGGCACAAACCAGCACAAAAGCGGCACAAACGAATGGCGCGTTTGTTTTTAAAATTCAGGAACATGGGGTGCAAAATGGGCGGGGTTACAGCAACTATAACGCACAATATCTCCACAACCAAAGCGGCACAAACGTTTATTTTTGTGGCACAAACCAGCACAAACGCGGCACAAACGAATGGCGCGTTTTTTTTTTAAATTCAGGAACATGGGGTGCAAAATGGGCGGGGTTACAGCAACTATAACGCACAATATCTCCGTAACCAAAGCGGCACAAACGTTTATTTTTGCGGCACAAACCAGCACAAACGCGGCACAAATGAATGGCACGTTTGTTTTTAAAATTCAGGAACATGGGGTGCAAAATGGGCGGGGTTACAGCAACTATAACGCACAATATCTCCGCAATCAAAGCGGCACAAACGTTTGTTTTTGCGGCACAAACCAGCACAAACGCGGCACAAACGAATGGCACGTTTGTTTTTAAAATTCAGGAACATGGGGTGCAAAATGGGCGGGGTTACAGCAACTATAACGCACAATATCTCCGCAACCAAAGCGGCACAAACGTTTATTTTTGCGGCACAAACCAGCACAAACGTGGCACAAACGAATGGCGCGTTTGTTTTTAAAATTCAAAGACATGGGGTGCAAAGTGGGCGGGGCTTGCATTAAATTGAATGTTTAATATCTCAGAAACCGAACCGGCACAAACGCTCATTTTTGCGGCACAAATCAGCACAAACGCGGCACAAACGAATGGTATATTTTTATTCAGGTTTTACAAACATGGGGTGCCAACTTCACACAGCTGGTTCCCACTGGTGCGATGTCCAACATCGGAAGTGATTCGCACCGCACTGCAGTGCAAATCACATACAATGTCCGTGCGTTTCAAACTCAGTCATACAGATTGAATGGCTGAATTCGCATCGCATTCGGACCAAACTCGCACAGGACCCTATTTTTGGTCCGCAGCAGAATCGGATCGCATGGGTGTTCACATCCATGCGATCCGATTCCTGTCCGAATTTGCAGCTCACTCTGCGATATGCAAACTGATTTGGGGTGTTATTAGCTTTCTATTGACACTCCCAGCATAGGGCAGTGTGAACTGCCTGCGAGTTGTATGCGATGCGGGAACCTGCACTGGATTCGCAGGGTTCCCACATCGCATGTCTCCCGGCGGCAGTTCACACTGCTCTATGGGAACTGCTGGAAGTGTCAGTTAAAAGTTAATGACACCCCCAAATCAGTTTGCATATCGCAGTGCGAACCGCAAATTCGGATAGGAATCGGATTGCATGCGATCCGATTCTGCTGCGGACCAAAAAAAGGGTCCCGTGCGAGTTGAGAATGTGATGCAATTTCAGCCATACTATCTGTATGGCTGAAATCGCATTGTACACAGATTGCATGTGATTTGCACTGCAGTGCGGTGCGAATCACATCCGATCTTGGACATCGCACCAGTGTGACCTGGCCCTAAAAGAGAAGTAAAGGAATTATTTTTTTTGCACATTCATACTTACCTAGGTGGATGTGTCCCTCGGCGCCTCTACACTGAGAACCGAGTGATCGTACACTGCCGATCGCTCAGTTTTCAGAGCTCCGCGAGCAGAGAGCCGTAGACCATCAGTCACAGTTCTCTGCTCTTCTCCCTCCTCTCTCATTGGAGTGCTGGGCCGTGGAGGGGGCGGAGCGGCCGTCTCAGGCTCTCAGCGGCTCGCTAAGAGGCTGAGCGGCGTGTCAGTCCAGGCACATGGCAGATCCAGACTCCGTGGTCGGGATGACGCGGCGCCCGGACTGACCTGGGTGACATCAGCAGAAAGCGGACTTCAGACCTCTCTCTGTTAAAAACGGGTCACAGGAGTGCAAAACGAACTGCACTCCTGTGACCCATAGTGACCCTTTAAGCCAGTCACATCAGTCTCTGAACCAGAGGAGCTTACACTTTAATGCCCCCGTCCTCCCCCTCCCCCCACTATTATAGTGTTTTGATATAGTTCTGGGTTGGACAGAGAACACTAAGGCGGTCTCTGCACCAGAAGAGCTTATACTCTAAAGTCCCACCATAGTCACATGCTATTATTGTTATACATTTATATAAAGTAGATCGGATATATTCCATAGTGCTGTACAGAGATCACTGAGCCAGTCACATCATCCTCTGTACTAGAGGAGCTTTCACTCTAATGTCCCTACTACAATCATACGCTCTTATTAATATACATTTATAATATAGCTCTGACATATTCCACAGCGCTGTACACAGAAAACTGGTCCATTGGTATGTTTCTACACCAGAGGAGCAAAAAAGGAGGCTTTCAACTTCCAGAATATAGTTATTCATATAATCCGGGTCAGGGAAATTCTACCTACGCGTTTCATTCCATCAGGCACTTAGTCATAGAGTCCTGGTGGAGTGAAATGCATAAGAGGAGCAGGTTGACTTTCCCTGTACTGGATTATATGAATAAATGTATTCCGGACTTCTAAAAGTTGAGTGGCTGCTTTTTTTTCCTGCTACTACAGACAGCTTTAGAACCCGATTCCTTCGGTCGGTGGAGGGGTGGTGTGAGCCTTGGTTGTAGCCGAGTGGCTGCGAGGATTTGAAAATCTTGGATGTGTACGGAGGATAGCCTGGTACAAAATTTCATCTCACTCAGGCTCTGTTCACATTGGTGGGATGCGGGAAACCCTGCAAATCCACTGTGGGTTCCCACATCGCACCCGACTCGCATACTGTCATAGGCGAACCACTGGGAGTGTCAATACAAAGTTAATGACCCCCCCCAGATCGGTTCGCATATCTCAGTGCGAACTGTCAATTCTGACATGAATCGGATCGCATGGGTGTGAACACCCATGCGATCCGATTCTGGTTGCGGACCAAAAAAAGGGTTCTGCACGACTCTGGTCCGAATGCGATGCAAATTCAGCCATACAATCTCTATGGCTTTATTAGCATCGCACAGAACCCAGCCTTAAAGAACTTTTTTAAATATTTAACCACTTGCCGACCAGCCATTATACTGTGGCAGGTCGGCATGATCTCGTGAACCGTCGTAGCTATACGTCGGTCCCTTTAAGCGGGATAGCAGGCGCGCGGGGGTGCCGATCCTCGTGACCGGCGGTCGCGATGAGCGCCGGCCACGAGCGATCGCGGGCACGAGAGGCAGAAAAGGGACGTGTGTGTGTAAACACACAAATCCCAGTTCTGTGAGAAGAGGAGAGAGAGATTGTGAGTTCCTACGAGCTGGGAACCACGATCTCTCATCTCCTATAGTCAGTCCCATCGCCCACAGTTAGAACACACACATAGGGAACACAGTTAACCCCTTGATCGCCCCCTAGTGTTATTTATTTATTATAGCTATTTATTATAGCACAAAGTACAAAATATTGTGTTTTTTTTCAAAATTGTCGGTCTTTTTTTGTTTATAGCGCAAACAATAAAAAACGCAGAGATGATCAAATACCACCAAAAGAAAGCTCTTTTTGTGGGAAAAAAAGGACGTCAATTTTGTTTGGATACAGTGTCGCATACCGCGCAATTGTCAGTTAAAGTGACACAGTGCCGTATCGCAAAAAATGGCCTGGTCATTGAGCAGCCAATTCTTCAGGGGCTGAAGTGGTTAATGATTAAAGAGTATTAAATCCAGCCAACATGTTTCAGAGAAAAAAAATCTCCCCCGTCTGCAAGGCTTAATAAAATCAGGACAAAATGCAGTAAGGGATCCTGTGTTAAAGTGGAACTCTACTCTCTCAATCAATATTGACTATTTTTAATCCTTATGCTACTAGCATTAGTAAATAGATAGAAAGGTATATCATATCTATTTGTTTTAAACTTTTTATTTTTACATTTCTTCCATTACTTCCTGGTTTCTGGCCTAAGTAAATAATGTCATACATCCCAGGAGTCTTCAGGAGGGTAGGAGGGGTTTTCTCAGCTAAACACGCCCTCCTGTCTGCATGCCTGAGCCAAAGGCAGATGGATTCCAGGAAGTAAAAGCTACATAAATCATCTGCCCTTACTCAAGATTGCCATGACGAGAAATGTTAGGGGGTGTTGTTGTTTTTTTAAAAAATGATTTCTCAACAAAAGTAAAGCATGGAGGCCGCCCCCCGCCCCTCCACATCTCAGCGCTCCAATGAGTGTGGAGGAGTAGAGCTGCTGATTGACAGTCAGCAGCTCTCTGCTCGGGAGCTGACAGGACCGAGCCATCGGCTGTGTTCGATTGCTCAATTCTCAGTGCAGAGATGCCGGAGGACAGATGCTGCATCTACCTAGGTAAGTATGATTATGGGGGGGGGGGGGATTCCCATACTTCTCTTTTAACAATGGCAGCCTACTGGTCTCTTTTATAGTGGTTGTAAAAACAGATACCCAGTGAAGTGGCTGGCGTCAGGTGATAAACAGAGATGAAACAAATTATCCAACATAAGTTGTACTTGTCTCTCTGCAGTCTTCTCTTCTCTACACCCATTCAAAGAAGTGCAGAATATATAAATCTTGCCTGAGAGTTAAAAAAGAAAGGGGGGCAGAGAGCTGAAATTACACTCTGCAGAGCTCAGTGAGGAGAGCTCAGAGAGCTGATTGGAGGGAAGGGGCACACCCCCCTTCACACAGCACACAGGAACAGAGCTGAGGCTGTCAATCAGCTGTAGTTCCCTCCCCTATCACCATTTTTCTCTTGGTGTCAGGAAAACTTGTAAGAAGTGACTCATGCTGATAGCAGAGGAAGGAAGCAGCACACAGAAGTGACACTTAGTACTCTTAATTGAGACAAGTACACACTATAGAGGGCTATGCTTTGTTCACATTTCATGTCTGAGGTTTACAACCACTTTAATTAAAGGACCTATTCACTTAGAATGTTCAATGACTCAGCCATTTCTTTTCCTCCCCCCCAAAGAATTCATCTGGAGTGTCAGTCAAGTGAGATCACCCTTTCTACACGTGAGATGTGACAGCGTGCCCCTGTGTCTCCCTGTACCGCTGCCTTTATCCTCTTACCCAACGCTGACCTGTGTCACCTCGGATAATTCCTCAATGATCTAAAGATAGTTCTGCCACGTCTTCTATTCCTGAGCCACGTCATATCACTCTCACTAGTAAACACTCAGCCACTCCATTCAGCACCAAGACTCGGGTGTCGGCACTGCCCGCTGTGTTAAAGAAGGACACTGTATAGATATTGGACCAAAGAGAACCTGTATAGGAGGAATCCAAGGTATAACAAGATCTGTGATAGACTGATTTTAAATACTTTAAATCCACCATGAAAGGAAGAGATTTCTGTAGATCTGGAGAGGACAGACCTTTTATCCACATTAGACCTCCAGAAGAGCTGTATGTTCTTATAACATCTACAATATCTCACACAAGTCAGTACACCCCTCACATTTTTGTAAATATTTTATTCTATCTTTTCATGTGACAACACTGAAGAAATGACACTTTTCTACAATGTAAAGTAGTGAGTGTACAGCTTGTATAACAGTGTAAATTTGCTGTCCCCTCAAAATAACTCAACACACTTCCAGTGACCAGTATGAGAGAGTGAGAGCGATAACACCAAATTTAACACACCTGCTCCCCATTCACACCTGAGACCTTATAACACTAACGAGTCACATGACACCGGGGAGAAAAAATGACTAATTGGGCACATTGGACATTTTCACTCAGGGGTGTACTCACTTTTGTTGTCAGCGGTTTAGACATTAATGGCTGTGTGTTGAGAAAATATAAGTGAAACACTCCTATGGCCACATCCGTATAAAGGATTGTTAGAGAAAAAATTGGGCATGTAAATAGCCCAAGGTCAGACTTTAGAGGCACAATGGACAGTAATGAATATAAAAAAGTATATTTTATTTATAACAATACATGGTACAGAAAAGCAAAAAAAGATGAAGAATTAGAAGCATATGATGGACAATACATGGCAAGGATGAATATGCCTGGTATACATGGTAGTGAGCCCCTGTGCATCAACGCGTTTCGCTGTCTAGCTTCATCAGGACACTCAGGGGTTGTTGAAAGAGAAAATGGGTCGAATCACTATCTTGCAAGGGAATCCAAAAATAATCTCACCCCCTATCACTCTCACTCTCTCATACTGGTCACTGGAAGTTCAACATGACACCTCATGGCAAAGAACTCTCTGAGGATCTAAAAAAAAAGAATTGTTGCTCTACATAAAGATGGCCTAGGCTATAAGAAGACCCTGAAACTGAGCTGCAGCACTATGTGAAGAGAAGATGCTTTACAAAATAATGTAATTAACCCTAAAACAACCTACAAAGTGCATAAACAGAAAAAATCAAATATCTATATATATATATATATATATATATATATATATATATATATATATATATATATATATATATATATATATATATATATGGTGTGTCCATCATTTGCTTTTAAACAAATCAATTCGCACTTTAACAGGGTTTTTTAAAGGAATCTGGCAAGGCAGGTTGTCCCAAACATCTCCAGTTCTTCCGTTGTCTAGGCTGTCTCAGTTGGTTCACTCTCTTCATGTAATCTCAGACAGACTTCGTGAAGATGAGATCAGGGCTCTGTGGGGGCCAAACCATCACTTCCAGGACTCCTTGTTCTTCTTTGTGCTAATGATAGCTTTTTATGATTTTGGATGTACATTCAAAGTTATTGTCCTGCTGCACAAAGAAATCGAGACTGATCAATGCCTCCCTGATGGTACTGATCCATGGATAAGTATCTGACTATACTGTTCAGAATTGAGAAGACTATTAATGCTAAACAAATCCACAACTCCATGTGCAAAAATGCAGTCAAAACCTGCAGGGAACCTCCACCATGCTTTACTGTTGCCTGCAGACAATCATGCTTTTACCGCTCTCCAGGCATTTGGCAAACAAACTGCTTTCTACTACAGCCAAATATTTCAAATTTGGATTCATCAGTTTAGAGCACCTGCTGCCATTTTTGTGAACATCATTTCTTGTGTTTTTTTTTTTACACCGATGATTTGTTTGGCCTTGTTTCCACATCGAGGGTATGGCTTTTAGCCTTAAGTCTTCCATGAAGACCACTTCCGACCAGACTTCTCCAGACTGGTGTACCTGGGTCTCACTGGTTATTGCCATTTCTGAGCTGATGGTGCCACTGGATATCTTCCAAATGCAAAAGGAAGCCAAGATGATGCATCTTTTAGCTGCTGCACTAAGTTTCCATGGCCAGTGCTACGTTTTTGGTCCTCAACATTGTTTCTATGTACTTCTGCAGAAGAGCTCAGACAGCACAACACCTGTCAATTGTTGGTAGAGTAATGCAGCGTACACACACGAGTGGACTTTTCAGCATCAAAGGTCCGACGGTCTTTTCAGCGGACTTTCGACGGATTTACGGCGGACTTTCAAATGACCGGACTTGCCCACACACAAACAGACTAAAGTCCGTTTGAAAGTCCGTTGGTTTGAACGTGATGACCTACGAAGGGACTAGAATAAGGAAGTTCATAGCCAGTAGCCAATAGCTGCCCTTGCGTCCTTTTTTGTCTGTTGGACTAGCATACAGACGAACAGGTTTTTCGACTGGACTCGAGTCCGTCGGAAAGATTTGAAACATGTTCCAAATCTAAAGTCCGTCTGATTTTTAACAGAAAAAGTCAGCTGAAGGTCCGATGAAGCCCACACATGGTACGATTGTCCGACGGATTTGTTCCTTCAGACCAGTCCGGTCGAAAAGTCTGGTCGTGTGTACACGGCTTTAGGCTTTTCCTCGTCCAGCTTCATTCCTCCTACAGCTGAACCTATTTGATTTAATTTTTTTGATTTTTTTGATTTTGTTTAGATTTTTTTTTTTTTTTTACATATTATGATTGCTTATAGCAGTGCATTATATTTCTATAAGCAAGCATTTTCCTGAATGACACTGATTCGTTTAGTTTGTTTTGTTTTGCTGTGATTGGCCAGAGCTAATTATATATAGGAAAATTAGGCAAAGAGGAAACTGAATGAGCTGCCAACACTCCACTAGACACAAAGTGCAAAGCAAATAAAAACAAATAGTGTAGCGCTCAAAGTGTATAAATATATGAACATATAAATTGCAAACAATAAAAACCTGAGTGAAATGGTCAAAATAAATCAGATTAGTCCATCTTGAGTAGACAGCATGAAATATATTGGTGTAGACAGAAGTCCATAAATGGTGAATCAAATACAGTGACGAATCTTGAAAGATACTTGATCATAAAGTGCAAACGAAAAAAAGAAGGTTGGCACGTACTGTATAGCATGTGGGTCAAGTAGGCATTGGTGAGGAAATGACCTCAGTGAAATAATCCATACGGAAAGCAAAGAATGGAATATGGACTCCAGTATGGAACAGGTGATCCCGCATCAGATGGGTAGACTCCAAAGTGAATGGCAAGTACCATATATCTCAGGAGTTAGATTAACCCATGGCATTGGATACGAAAGATAAATAAATCCACATAGTGTAACTCTGTATGGTCTTTTTATTTAAAAAAAAGGGGTGTTTACACTTATAAGAAATCAGATAAAAACAAGCTTGTCTCATAAGAGGTATAGAGCGAATGCCATGAGTGTTACCCAACAAGTTTCGTCCCACTGGACATAGGAAGCTGCTTACTGTTCGGTTCGGATAGCTCTGCTTTACTAACCTGACAGCTTATTATTTTAAATAGGAAACCTTCATTTTGTTTTCAAATATTAAAGATTCTAACTACCAGCAAGAATAAGTCCTTACATTTAAAGAGCTCCTGTTATTTCAGATCCATCATAGCAGCGCCTGTTAGCGGGCATCCACTCACCTGCTGCCGCCACATCCCTCACCTTGTTGTGTCACTGCCGCATCACCAGCCGTCTCATTAAAGTGAATGGGACTGTCGGTGAGTCAACAGCGGGTCAGAGGAAGAGCGGCTGTGGGACAGAGATGACAGTTGCGCTTTAAAAATTATCATTTAAATTGAGTTGATTTCAATCCAGCCTTTTTACTAGTGATTTAAATCAAATCCACCCTGCCATCAAGTACACAAGGGTCTTCCCAGAAGTAATAGACTTCTATGTTATTGGAGGTCCCCAGTGCATATTGTAACTTAAATTACCACTCTCCAGCTCATTATCCAAAATAAACTCCCAATCCTTCGCAATATAAATCTCAATGGAACCGCTAAAAGGAGAGTACAAAAACAAGCCACATTGTGTATTACCTCCAGTATAAAACACAATTGTTTCACAGTAGGGTACTAAGAATGTATAAGTATAGTGACAAACACAACAGCATCATTGCGCTCAAGGCTGCGAGTGTGATGATGTAACAGCTAGCCTACCCACTCCTGTCCCCTGAAGATGTTCTCCTACGAAATACGTCAGAAGGAGCCTCACTGTGACATCATCATGCTTGCCACCTCCTGCACGGTGATGCTGTTGAGATTGCCTCCATCCTTATACATTATGAATACCCTACTGTGAATAAACTGTGTATAACCACCAATATAAAACACAGTTTATTCACATAAGGGCACTTGCAATGTGTACTGTATACGTATAGAGACAAACACAACAGCATCACCATGCTCAAGGCGACAAGTGTGATGATGTCATGGCTAGGCTCCGTCCGACGCATTTCATCACAAAAGAATGTCTTCAAGGGACAGGAGTGGTGAGCCTAGCCGTGACGTCATCACGCTCACTGCCTCAAGGGTGGCAGTGCTGATGTGTTTGTCTTTATACTTATATATCGTGAGTACCCTACTGTGAAAAAACTGTTTTATATTGGCAGTAATACCCAAAGTGGCTTGTTTTTGTTCTCATTTTATGGGGGTTACATTGAGACTTAAATTGGGGGCCATTTTCCGCTAACTGGAGCTGGAGAATGTTGGAGAGACATGATTTATGTTACCATATGCACTGAGGACCTCTTACAACATAGAAGACTATTGCTACTACTGTAAGAGTTTGACAGTCACTTTCTAGACAATAAACTAGTAAATCAGACCACCACATCAGAGCTCCAGCCAAAACTAACAATGTAACAATAAATGTATCATTAAAAGATAGAATAACAAGCCAGCTTTTGCTACAATATTGCTACAATATTCAACTGCAACTGCAACCCAAAGATGTCTTCTGCAGTACTCATTGTTTGCTGTCAGGTGACCTCATTCTGCAGGCCAGCAGCATTCAACCCACTTCCTCCAAACCAAGGTTGTCCCAGACCCACACAGTTTGTCAGGGATGGGTCCTCATAGAGAAAAATAAGGCTCCCAAAGTGTAGTATAAAGTACTTTTAATTAAAATAAGGTTATCCAATAACGTTCAATGACGAAACGTGTAAGCCAGGGCTACGCTCTTACGTCATTTCCATCACGGAAGTAGGGGGCTGGAACGCAGCTGGGACGCACAATGTGAACCGGCGAACCCTATACATTACTTATCACTAGATTATATCCCTGTTTGATGGAAAGTTTTTACTTTTAACCTTATTTTAATTAAAAGTACTTTATACTACACTATGGGAGCCTTATTTTTATCTATGAGGACCCATCCCTGACAAACTGTGTGGAACAAGTGACCGGTGAAACCCCTCTGGATGCCCTGACGGGGTGGACAGAGCTGCAGAGGCCCTGCAGGTTATCACAAGCTGCAAATGGACCGCAAGTGGAGCCACCAGGGGACAAGATCCAAAGCTACCCTACATGCCTATTACCCCTGTAGGAGTACAAGGAGCTGGTGAGTGGGGACCCATTAGGGGGAGCACATAAGTCATCCATTTTTGCTGAACACAAGAGTCACTTGAATGCTTTTGGCCATTTGGCCATTTTGGAGCTTCACATATAAACTTTTTTGCACTAATATATTTCTTTTTCTTTTTCATGGTTTCTTATGTTTTTTCTGTATGATTTTGCTACATTTGTGATTTGTTTCATATTTTTTATATATAATTTTTGTGTGTTATATACATTTTTTATTAAAGCTTTCTGATGACTTCAGGCTTTAATATTGTGAACTACATCATTTTGATTATATCTCACTAATATACCTCATTTTGCATAAGTATAAGCCCACTAGGTATTTATTACCACTGTTTGTTCTTATGTCACTTATACTGATATAAGTGTATTTCTGCTTGCACTATTGGGGATAATTTATTTTTCCTTTTGCCTATAGGCAGTTATATTCATTTATATACACTTGTTTTATTCAACCCACGTGACACCTAGGAAGGTAGCGCCAATTATCCCAACTTATTTGATTTTACTCTTTGTAAGTTCCTGCTGGGAACTGAATAGGGGAGGCTGCAACCTTATATTATCCTGAGCACAGAGCCTACCTTTATCCAGACCCACCCCCAGCCTGTGACTGGACAGTGAAAAGAAACCCAGCACAGTGATGAGTTCATCATTCTGCTCTCTCCTCCTATCAGCATGCTCCTTATCAGCACATGAACTGATTGGCTTCTTGTGCTGCGTATTCCTCTTATACGCCAGCCCTGCTGTACAGAAACTGAAGAGGCTTACACCAAGTCACGATCTGGTTCTTATACTGCTTGCCTGTAAAAAATAATTTAATGATGTATGATTTATTACAGAGCTCCATTAATTTGCATCTTTTATATCCACTCAGAGTTCAGCTTTAAGACTAAACAATGACATTCATTCATTGAATGACATTTGGAAGAATTCACATCACCCGTCCTTACACGTGGCAGGAATAGTGGCCAGGGTGGGTTTGCAGATTTGGGAGGGCTGGATAAAGGCTGAGGGACAATAATAGGATGGAAATGAGGAAGACTCGCCAACCATTCATATATGAGGCCAGCTTAAAAAAATCTACAAAGTAATCATTTCTCCTGTCACCGCATCATAGCACACTACTTTATAAAAGTTCTAAATAGAAAGTTGAGGCTTCAGGGCAAAACAATGAAAAGCAGACATAGAGGCAAAAACAACAAAAAACAAACCAGAAGGATAAAAAATACACCAAATAAAGTATAGAAAAAAATGAAAACACAAAAAAAATGAAAAAAAATCTAACATAAAGTTTTAGTTAAAAATAGAAAGTCAAAATCAATTTTCTCCGGCTTACTTTGGTTGGTTACGCTTGGTCTTTTTTTTTTCAGCTTATGTAATTATATTTACTGTAGACAAGTATGCTGAAAATGTGCAAATGACCTGAGAAATTTTACAGAGAGACAGCACTGACACAATTTAGATTCCCTATGAAAGATAAGTTAATGGCATTATAAAACTTATAAATAGGTCCATTTTGTGTTTTTCTGACACTTTAGAGGGCTGCTCATATCAGTCCACCAAAAACTGAAAAAAGTGTTTGGTGGATGCTAGAGAGACAACCTCTTTTCCGTCTTTCGGCCTTTTTGTTGAGACCTCTGTACTGAGTTCCTGGGTCTGTACACCAGGCCCATTATGAGGGATTCTCACCATCCCTACTGTGGGTTCCCTATCTGGGGATACCTAATGGACCAGTTATAGGGGGTTCCCACCATCCATGCTCTGAGCTCCCCATTTCTGCATACCTGCTGTTCACCTGCTTGTATCAGGAGTGCCCACTATCTCTGTGCTGAACTTCCGTGTCCGAGCACTTATTCTACCTATTATGGGGGTTCCCACCATGTGTACACTGAGATCCTGACTCTACAAACCTGCTGTGCCCATCATCAGGGTGTTTTCCACCATCCCTTCGCTAAGTTCCTCACTATCCACACCTGTTGTGTTCATTATGAGGGGGTTCCCATCATCCATGTGCTAAGTTGCTCGATCTGCTCATGTTCTGTGTCCATCATAAGGAACTCCCACCATCTCTCTTACTTAACTGCAAACTTGTTGGGTTTATTACGAGAGGCTCCCACCATCTCTGCACTGTGTTCCTGGGTCTACACACCTGCTGTGCCCATTATGAGGTGCTCCCACCATCCCTGCACTGTGTTCCTGGGTCTACACACCTGCTGTGCCCATTATGAGGTGCTCCCACCATCCCTGCACTGTGTTCCTGGGTCTACACACCTGCTGTACTCATTTTGGGGGGGTCCCACCATCGTTACATTGCGTTCCCAGCGCTGCAAATCTGCCTTGACCATTAGGAAGGGTTCCTACTGAGTTTCTGGATCTGTACACTTATTGTACCCATTATACCCATTTCTGTGGTTGGCTCCCAGCTTTTGATCACCTGCCATACTCACTATGAAGGAACCTCACCAATCTTGCATTTAGTTCCTGGGTCTGAAAACTTGTTGTGCCAATTATGAGGGGTTCCCACCATCTCTGTGCTTAGTTCTCATGTCAGGATAACACCTGTCCCTATTATGAGAGGTTCCCATCATCCCTGCACTTACACGTCTCTTGTATCCATTATGAGGGGTTCCCACAATGCGAGTTCCTGGATCTACACATATACCGTTCCAATTTTGAGGGGCTCCCGCCTTCCCTGTGTTTAGTTCCTGGGTCTGCACACCTGCTGTGTCTATTAAGAGGGGTTCCAACCAACCCTGCACTGAGCACCTGGGTCTGCCCACCTGTTGTGTGCATCATGTAAGGTTCCCCCTCTATCCCTGTGCTGAGTTCCAGGCTCTGTACACCTGCTGTGCCCATTATGACATGCTCCCACCATCCCTGAGCTGCATTCTGGGGTCTGCACACAAGTTGTGTCCAGAGATTAACTTGAAGGGTTATTATTACCATCACTGTACTGAGTTCCTTGCTTTGTATACCTGCTGTGCTCATTATGAGGGACTCACAACCTCAATGCTAAAGAGAGCTAGGATAGAGATCTTTCTCATGGCTGTCCCAAGGCACATAGAAAGCAAGGTAAGGCCTCATGTACACTGTTGCTCTTAAACGTGAGTTAAGGTGCTTTTGGCATTTTTTTGCCAAAGCTCCTAAACTCAACTCAATAAAAGCCTATGTGTCCATGTACACTAAACTTTTACCAGAGTTTAGGAGCAGCAGAGTTTACGGGCAGTTAAATGTCCCTCTCCTGAACGCATAAGAATCGCGGTCAGGAGAGGAACGCTTTTGTGAGGAAAACACGTATGCGGCAAAAACATGTGTAGCGCTTGGGCGTTTATTCATTTCTATGACCAGTACTCTGGCCAATAAAATAAATAATCTTGCAAGGGTAAACCGTGGGTAAACACGGCACCGCGTTTTGCCGCGTTTTGCGTTTTTCTGCTGCCGGGAAAGGTAACATCTAGGGGAGTTTCAGTGTACATGTAGCCTAACTCATCTCTAAAAGAGTCCATTTGAAACTGAAACATCACTTTTAGCTGAAGCAACCCTCATCCATGACTGCAGCCACCCGCGACTCACCCAGGCCGGAGGGCAGGCTGGACAGCTCCTCACACAGGTAGTAATCGTCCGGGTTTAGGAAGGGCACGTGCTGCAGCATAGTCTGCTTTGGGATGAGATACAAGACCTCAGCGATCTCCCCATCCTCGATGATGGACATCCTCTTCACCACGTTTCCCGGCTTGTTCTTACAGGGCTGAGCATCCTTGCTGCGGCCGGACGAGCAGAGCCGTCCCAAGGCGTTCAGACTGCGGGGGAAGGACGGCATGGCTGGGCGTTAGGCCTCAAGAGAGGAAGTCTGCTCTAAACACAATGGTCGGTGGCCAATTACCCCACAGGCAACGGAAGAATATAAGCATAGTATCACCGCTATGGTATAGGAGGTGCAATAAAATAATCCAGAAGCAAAAATTAGCCGCAGAAAGGGCTGCCGTCCCCGTGGCAGCGACACTCCGGATTGCAGGCAGCGAAGGAGCTATATATCGTTCCTGCTGGACCAGGGAGATTAAGGCGAGATATATTTACTGAGATTAACAAGAGAAGATTACCAGCGGAGCCCGGGTCAGCTGAGCCCCCTCAAACACACCCATCCAACCACGTCCTGATAGATATCCCCCCCCCAGTCTGGTCCCGGAATCTGATGGGGAAAGTCTGGATATTGGTGACATTACATAACAAGATTAGTGAGAAACATCTTAAAAACAATATCCGTCAAGAAAAGGGATTTATACAGCAGGCCAAACGCATAATCCATTTCACGGCACAAGGGGTAAAAAAAAAAAAAAAAAAAGATCATCTGATCGCCAGCGGATTAAAACCTTCCAGCTACAAATGCATTAAAATAAAAAAAAAAATCGTGATAAGCTAATAAAGTTCAAATTCTGCGGACAGAGCAGAGTTCTGGAGTTTCATGTTAAAGCGGAGTTCCTGGCTCGTGCCAGGACGCTTTCACACAGTTCAAAGACAACCCTGTATAAGGGTCCATTTACATTTTTGTGTCGCAGTATTGGACAGCAACTCACGCAACAATAAAATGAATGGCACTCCAATGCACTAAGGCCTGATTCACACCTATGCATTTTTTGTGCTTTTTGCATTTTGCAGATTTGCACTACAGATCGTGTTCCATAGGAAACAATGTTAAATGGACTGTATTGCAAATCTGCAAAATGCAAAAAGCACTAACACTGCGTACGTGTGAATCCAACCTAAGGCAACGCCCCTGGGTTGCAGCCGTGTGTCGAGTTACAAAAAAGAGTCATGCAGAATTTTTACCATGTTAGGGTATGTCAGCGACCAATTAATTTTCATTTGGCAGCTTTAATACAACACACATTATTGCGTGACATAACGCACCCAGTGTTGCCAACCATCAGTATTTTTACTGGCAGCCAGTAAAAAATGGGCACTTTTCTCCTGCCAGTAAATGCCAGTAAGAGGAAAAGTTTGCCAGTAAAAAATATGGCTGTGATGTTCGGTTTGGTACTGGGCATGGGCAGCTCGGGTCCAGAGCCGGCCAAGACCATCAAAGTGTCTGCTACAGAGTGTTCGGGCGGTACCGGTGGGGGGCTGCTCTGGCGGAGGCGGTGCCTGAGCATTTTGTGTGATGTCATGGTGCAAGGGAGCCGAGCGGCCAGAGTTTGTGTGCGGGTCTGCGGGACGGAAGGAAGGCAAGCCGGGAGCAGGACTGTCAGTGCTGTTTGGACTGGAGGGGACTGAGAGGACCACCTGGCATGGAGAAAGACGTCACTGTGACTCAGGAGGGGGCGTGTCGGTGATCTGTGCTACTGCACACCGCTGTCACTGTGACTCAGGAGGGGGCGTGTCGGTGATCTGTGCTACTGCACACCGCTGTCACTGTGACTCAGGAGGGGGCGTGTCGGTGATCTGTGCTACTGCACACCACTGTCACTGTGACTCAGGAGGGGGCGTGTCGGTGATCTGTGCTACTGCACTCCGCTGTCAGTGTCACTATGAGAGTCCATTTCATGTGCACCGCCCATTCTAATTTCCTGTCCCTGAGCCACTTACTATATTGAAAATAAAATAAGAAATATGCTTTTTGCCTGAATATCTACCTTGAATCACATTGATAATTGTAGGGCTGCAACTAACGATTATTTTCATAATCGATTAGTTGGCCGATTATTGTTTCGATTAATCGGTTAATAACCTTAAAAAAAAAGTGTGGTGTATAATTTAGTTAATATGTAAAGTTTTTTAAAAAAGAATTTATTCTTAAATATCCCTATTCAGTGGTAAATATAAATAACCAACTATATGGTAAGAGAGCAAAATATCTAATCCACTCTGAGAATAACAGACAGAAGAGATATACTGTATATACTATTAGAGGAGAGATGTACTGTACATACAATTAGAAGAGATATACTGTATATACTATTAAAGGGTGAATCTGGTAAATATCATCAGACTCAGAGATCAAATT
Organism: Aquarana catesbeiana; assembly: GCF_042186555.1. Classification (NCBI taxonomy): domain Eukaryota; kingdom Metazoa; phylum Chordata; class Amphibia; order Anura; family Ranidae; genus Aquarana; species Aquarana catesbeiana. The sequence goes on along the minus strand of NC_133331.1, from coordinate 52,409,640 downwards.
GTTTTATTTAAAAAAACAAACAATGTCTTCCTTAAAAAAAAAATAATGTCTTTTTAAGAACGTTCGTTCAATTTTCTAATCGTTAGTGGGGTCAAATCGACGTTTATTTTCAACCACAGTGACGGGAAAATTTGGAAATAATAGAAAAAAAGGAATTTTCAGACAGTGTATGTGGTTTTCGTTCAGAAATGACATTCATTTTAAAAACAGAATGTTAAAAACAAGTGAAAATTTAAAACAACATTCTTTCATTCAGCGAATGTACAAAGATTTTTTGTCTGAATATTCTCGTCTGAAAATTGATCCGTATGGCCAGCATAAGGCTCGGTACACACCTATGTAGTTTGCTTTTGATCTGTTTCTGCTGTGCTTTTTGATTTTTGCGTATGTGATTTTGCTGCGATTTGCGCTTTTGCATTTTTTTTTTTTTTGGCCAATTTGTTGGGCAGATTAAAAAACACAAATTGCTGCAAAAACGCATTATATGCTTTTCTGCAGCTTCTCCATTGAAGTATATTGAACCACCGTTTTGAGTTAAAAAAAGTCCCTGACCCTTTCCAAATACGCAGCGGCTGAAAAAAGCATAGATGTGAACGTGTCCCATAGGAAACCATGTAAATGAACTGTAGCTTTTCTGCAAAAAGCACCAAAACCAGGTCTAAGACGTTTAGTAACATTAAAAAAACTAAAATTAGCCCTTTATAGTACAGTACAAAAAAGCAGATAATCACTACTGTAAGGGGTCCATTTTTACTGTAGAACTGAGAGTAATATTTACAGTAGCGATTATTTGCTCTTTTTGTACTATAAAGGGCTCATTTTAGGTTTTTTTTTTAACCCCATTATGTTACTGGCCGATTAATCGATTATGAAAATAGTAATCGATTAATTTCATAATCGATTAGTTGTCGATCAATCGATTAGTTGTTTCAGCCCTAGATAATTGCATATTGTACTTATTTGTAGCCTAAATTTTCACTTATAACTGTCATTTTGTAACTTTTGGAAATGGCAGTAAAAACGTGGCTGTGCCAGTAAATTTTGGGTGTCGTGTCAGTAAATTTCAATCTGGTAGGTTGGCAACACTGAACGCACCTCAAATAAATAAATGGGCCCTCAATTCTGAAATTTAACATTTATTCCTGCTCATTTGGAATAGATCGCATCACCTGTAAATGGCAGACAAAAAGTCAGATTTTCGCCCACTAAGGCTAGGTCCAATTCACATGACAGGAGAGTGTGACTGGCTCTCAATGGAGCCGGTTTACACATCTCCCGGGCGGCCACGGAGCGCACAGCAGAAGAGTCCTGTGCGTCTTTGGCTTTGTTTCAGGTCCGAATTCAGCCAAAAATTTGGACCTAATATGGGACCGTGAACGGGAATGCACCGGACCCCCAGGTGTGCCCCGCGGCCGCACATAGTGTGTGGCAACCCAGCCTTAGGACGAGTTGGCAGCCTATGCATTTTAAGGGGCTGTCTTAATGCAAAGCATGTTAATGCGTGACATAATGCACGTTACCCACATGTGTTTACATACAACAAAAATGTAAATGGGCCCATAACCTCTTGCATGCTCCCAGCACAGAGACTGAGCTGTCAAAGACAGCCCTGATTCCCTGCTAATGATTGGTATCCTGCGGATCTCATGATCGCCCAATCCAGCCTATTAAAGGGATGCTGAGGGTAGGGCAGAAAGGGGTTAATGATGAAATGTATATATATATATATATATATATATATATATATATATACATATATATATATATATATATATATATATATATATAAACAAAAGTATTGGGACGCCTGTCTGAGCTTTACATGAGCTTTAATGGAATGTGCAGGTCAGTCAAGTTCCTCCACCCCAAACTCGCTCATCCATGTCATCCATGTCTTTATGGACCTTGCTTTGTGCACTGGTGCGCAGTCATGTTGGAACAGGAAGGGGCCAAATGTCTTGGTATGCTGACGCCTTAAGAGTTCCCTTCACTGGAACTAAGGGGCCAAGCCCAACTCCTGAAAAACAACCCCTCACCATAATCCCCCCTCCACCAAATGATTTGGACCAGTGCACAAAGCAAGGTCCATAAAGACATGCATGAGCGAGCTTGGGGTGGAGGAACTTGACTGGCCTGCACAGAGTCCTGACCTCAACCCGATAGAACATCTTTAAGATGAATTAGAGTGGAGACTACGAGCCAGATCTTCTCCAGCAACATCAGTGTCTGACCTCACAAATGCTCTTCTGGAAGAATGGTCAAACATTCCCATAGACACCCTCCTAAACCTTGTGATCTGCCTTCACGGAAGAGTTGAAGCTGTTATTAGCTGCAAAGGCTGGGCCAACTCAATATCGAACAGTACTGACTAAGACTGGGATGTCATTAAGACCCCTTTCACACTAAAGCGCCGGTCGTTTTTTGTGGTGCTTTAGAAGCGTTTTAGCTGTGCTTTTGTGACGCTTTTCAGGTGCTAGCGGCACATTTGAATCACTTTTAATGCGCTTTGGAAGCGCTGTCCATTAATTTCAATGGGCAGGGATGTTTTGGGAGCGCTATTTCCAGCACTCCCAAGCTGCCCTAAAGATGTTGCTTGCGGGACTTAAGCACCACTCCAGTGTGAAAGCACCCATTGAAGTGAATGGGAGGCAGTTTTCAGGCACTTTTCAGAGGCTATTTCTAGCTCTAAAACGCCTGAAAACTGCCACAGCATGAAAGGGGTCTAAAGTTCATGTGCGTGTAAAGGAAGGTGCCAATACTGTTGATAATATATATGCAGATAGTAGATAGATAGATAAATAAATAAATTATATGTATGAATGTGAGTTAGGGACCTTAGATTGTAAGCTCCTTGAGGGTAGGGACTGATGTGAATGCACAATGTATATGTAAAGCGCTGCGTAAATTGACTGCGCTATATAAGTACCTGAAATAAATAAAAAATAAATAAATAACTAAGAATAAATACTTGTAATAAAATAAATAAAACAATGAATAAGGCAGAAGTTACTAAACCACTTGCTGCCAATTCTGACTTCTCACATACATGTAAAAATCAGCATTTTTTTTTTTACCAGATGATTACTTAGAACCCACAAACATTTCATATTTTCTGTAAGCAAAGGCCCCAGAGAAAAAAATGGTGGTTGTTGCAATGTTTTATGTCACATATCTGCACAGCAGTTTATCAAAATTTTGGGAAAATAATAGACTTTTATTTGTTTTACAATAAAATACCCATTTATTTTTGTAAAATATAAAAGAGGATGTTAAGCCAAGTAAATGGATACCCTAAAATGTCAGGCTTTAAAATTGAGCATGCCCCTGGAATGGCGACAAACTACACTACCTAGAAATCTTCATAGGCGACGCTTTAAAAGCCTTTACAGTTACCAGTTTAGAGTTAAACAGAAAACCTGGTGCCATTATTGCTATCACTCTGACGTTCGTGGCGATAACTCACATAAGTGGTGCGATCGCTGTTTACACATGCGTGCGGGACACAGGGGCGGACTGACCAATGAGCCACTCGGGCACTGCCCGAGGGCCCTGGGTCACTAGGGGGCCCCATCAGGGTTACCAGCCTCAGTAAAACCAGGGACAGTATGTATAAATCTGTGTTTTTTTTTTGCATCTGTCTGTGTATACTGTGTGTACATGTATGTGTATACTGTGTGATTGTATACTGTGTGTGTGTATAATCTCTGATTGCCTGGGGGCCCCATAATCTCCTATTGCCCGGGGGCCCCATGAGTTATCAGTCTGCCCCTGGCGGGACATAACACTGATTGAAGCGACTTGTCTTGCGACTTGACATGTCATGACAAGTTGCATCCTATTGCTTTGAAAAAGAAGTACATGCACTACTTTTGGCAATTTCACAGGCTACTTGAATAGACATCTGTGCATGAAGCCGCAGAGATGTCTTCAAAGTTGCCCCGAAAGTCGCACTGAGATGAGGCTTGAAAATCATGAGATTTCAGATGAAGTCGCACAATTTCAAAGCAGAAGTCAATGTGAACGGGGGCTTAAGGAGCTGAAGTTTAATTGAAAAAGCCTGCAAGCACATTAATAAATAGAATATATGCCACATTCCATCTACTATGCAATACTGGCACATGACAGTTAGCCCTCTGTCACTTTGATAGATAAAAAAAAATTGTCGCAGCAGTCAACTGATTTACATATAAACAATCCACTGTTTAAACATTATTTAGTTTTCTTTTCATTTAAATTATTTTTTTATGAAACAGTAAAACAGATATGCCCTATGATTAGACAAAGGGCAGTTTTACCTCCTACGTCATAAAAATGTAATCACATACTACAGAATTCATAGGCTTAAAGTGAAAATCTTACATTTGTGGAACATTTTTTTTTATTTGTTTATTTTAGAACTTTTTAAACTGATGTTTAAGTTCACACCGGCAATAAAAGCAAGTGTTTAAGGGGAGTTAAAAACGCCCCTCAGACTCCTATGGAAATGATACAAAGGACAGCACACAGTGCTGTTCACACTAGGCAAACATGAAGCGTTAGTGTTGCGTCACTTGGCTTCAAAATTGAAGCCTCGTGTTGCGTCAGAAGGCGTTTGAAGCCTTTCAACGCCTCCCATTCAAGTCTATGGTAACGCGCTGTAACCGCATCGGCATGCGGTTTCAGCATGTTAGTACAGCGTGAATTTTAGTTGGTTGTTAAGGAGCGGGCCGGGATGCCGGACGATGCGTCTTTAACAACCGATGTGTCATCCACTGTCAGCGGGCTTCCCCTCTGACAGCTGAATGTAAAAAAAATAAATGCCAGCAATAAAAAAAAAAAAAAAAAATCGGTGAAAATACGGCATGGGGACACCCCTCCCCCAATCCATACCAGGCCCTTCGGGTCTGGTATAAATTTTGAGGGGAACCCCACGCCAGAATTTTTTTTAAAAATGGCGTGGGATTCCCCCCAAAATCCATAACAAACCGATATCTGAGCATGCAGCCCAGCAGGTCAGGGGAAAGGCAGGGGACGAGCAAGCGACCCCTACCGCCCCCTTCTGAACCATGCCAGGCCCTCACATGGGTGCGTGCTTCGGGGCCCCGAAGCACCTTGTCCTCATGTTGATGAGGACAAAGGCCTCTTCCCAACAACCCTGGCCGGTGGTTGTGGGGGTCTGCAGGCAGGGTTCTTATCGAATCTGGAAGCCCCCTTTAAGAAGCAAAATTTGAAATAAAGCGCTGATTGACCTTCCTGTTATCAGAGGTTATAATAATGAGGTAAGCGGCCAATTCTATCATGACAATGACGCCCACGCCCACCCCCACCATCGGGCCGAAAAAAAAAACTGCTTCGCTCGCACGGAAGGCTCCCGCCCGTCTGACTGCTCCGCCACCTGGCATTTCTTAAATAGCTAAGGGGCGGGGCCATCCAGTGATGTCACCTTGTGGCACAGCCCCCTTGTGATGTCATCGACTGATGCATGCATATGTTCAGAAGGGAGGCACTTGCTCGTCCCCGCCCTTTCCTGACCTACTGGGCTGCATGCTTGGATAAGGGTCTGGTATAAATTTTGGGGGGTCCCCATGCCATTTTTTCCTGTTCTTATTATTGCCGGCAGTTTTCTTTTTACATGCAGCGGGGAAGCTCTCTGACAGCTGATGACTCACCGTATTTGGAGATGAAATCTCTTTTCCTCTAGATGTAAAGAGTGCCCCCTTGTCCTCTGTGATGACCTTAAAGTGATGACCTTAAAGTGAATAACTCAACACCAAGTTCACTATATGGACCCCTTATGTATTTATACATCTTGACCATATCCCCCTTAATCTCCTGTCTAATGTTGATGGAGGATATTTCAAACACCTAAGAGACTGTACAGTGTGAGGGACAGGTTCTAGCGATGTTGAAACTACGACACTAAACATGACCCAATCAGTACTTTATACCTATTTTTGGCTATACTATTCCCAATACCTGTGAATTAAACCAAAAATCAAACAAATAAATGAAAATGAAAACTAACTAAAAATGAAATTAAAATGCCTTGATCCGACCAGTAATGTATACCCACTTTTTGCCCACCATCATTTGATATAGCTTTGGAAAATCTAAAGGAGATTGTACAGAGATTGTACAATCAGCCCGTACAGTATATGGAGCTTTAGATGAATAACGAAGGAATCACTGCTGTGATTGATCATTTGAGTTCTATAATCACAAAACTTCTATCAGCACAGCTGAACAGGAGATGTTTAGAGTGTAAATGGGATGCCAGAGCTCCATCTACTGCCTGGATAGAAAACTGCATAACATTAACTACACAATATTTTTTATATATCTGTCAAAAAAGAAAAAAAAATATGTAGTCCTGGTTATAATAAACAGACAGAAAAAAATCGCTATATATATATTCAATTTACGTAAATTACGTTTAATGTTGACTATTAATTTCTTTGTTTTAAATGTGCTTTCCATGGGTCCTTGTCCTATGTTGGCAACCTCTAGGAACCGCAGGTTTCAGATTACCAACTCCGCTAACTCAGTGGTTAGTTTGGTCCTGGACATACATAGACGACCTTGGTGGGCACTGGAGTTCCTGATATCGTCCACTTGCTGCTGCTATCAATGTGAAGGGTCTCACTGCTCAGGTCTGGGCAATGTTAGGAACTTCACAAAGGTAATCTGCCTATAGGAAAAGAACCAAATGGGGCGCTTCAAACCAGCAGAATCCATCCACAACTACAACCTCAGTTTAGTGCAATGAAGCCTTTCTAATATCAGCTGCAAGTTTGTGCCGTCTGCTGGTCCTTCAATTGCAGAAGTTTATCTCTCTGCATTTGTGCAAATGCCAGTTGCAGCCACTCCTTCTAACATGCACGGCGGAGACCTAATTGCAGCAACTCATGGGAGGGGCAGGATAAAAATAAATCCCCCCCCCCCAACCCACAGGCGGCAGAGAACTCTGCAATGCAGGGTGCAGAGAAAAATGATATTTAATTTAGCAACTTCATATCTGCAATATAATTCATTGGTAAAGGCGCTGCCCTCCGCACTACCCATCGCATTTTCCTAATAGCACTGGCTGGGACAGAGGTTGTCCAACTGATAAGGACACGGCTTACTAATTCATTATCATAGTTTAATTCCATCATAAATGCAGATTATATTTTATACACAAGTAGCTTATCTCCCAATATGTCCGGGGAGGACCAGTACCACTACGCCTGTACTTTGGTAGGTGCTCACAGAAAGGGAGCGCAGGATACAGTAACAAATATTATTATTATTATTATACAGGATTTATATAGCGCCAACAGTTTGCGCAGCGCTTTACAACATGAGGGCAGACAGTACACTTACATTACAAATCAATACAGGAGGGATCAGAGGGCCCTGCTCGTTAGAGCTTACAATCTTACAATATAATTCAATGTTACAATAAAACAGCTACACAAAATTCGCAAAGCTTTATCACAGGATAAGGAATGACGTAGGAGCTTACAATCTAATGTGCAAAACAACATTAAATTCATTGCAATAAGTGCTCATACCAATACGATTCTTAAATATTAAAAAAGATTATTAAGTAGATATTGACAAAATAAGTGCAGAATCCCAAAGCCACAATCAGCTGATATAAGTTACAGCCAATGACAGCTCTCCATACACAGGGATTTAACCAAAATAACTGTCCACAAATTATTATTATTATACAGGATTTATATAGAGCCAACAGTTTGTGCAGCGCTTTACAATAAAGGGAGACAGTACAGTTACAATACAATAAAATACAAGAAGGTAAAGAGGGCCCTGCTCATAAGAGCTTACAATCTAATAGGGAGGGGCAAGTGGTACAAAAGGTTATAACTGTGGACCAACGCTGGGCAGATATAAAATAACATGCAGGGACTTATCAGTGTATTCTTTAAATTGGTTGTAAAAGCAAAAGGTTTTTTACCTTCATGTATGAACATTAAAAAACCTTGTGCGCAGCAACCCCCCTAATACTTACATGAGCCTGGCCTCTCCGGGGACTCGCACTCCTGTTTGGATTTAGGCAGCGGAAGCCAATGGCTCCCACTGTTGTCAATCACAGCCAGGAAGCCAATCAGGAGACAAAGGGGTTGTGGCTAAGCAGCAGGTCTGTGTGTGAAAGGACACACAGAGCCGTGGCTCGGGAGTGTCCCTGCTTGGGTGCCCCCAGAGCAAGCTGCTTGCTCTGGGGGCACCCGGCAGGAGGGAGGAGCCAGGAGCGCCAGCGTGGGACCTGAAAAGAGGAGGATCCAGGCTACCAGCAGGTAAGTATAACATGTTTGTTATTTTTTTTTAAAAAACAAAGCTTTACCATCGCTTTAAGGGCTGGTTCACACCTGCATAGCATAGGAACGTGGAATGCATTCCTGTGCAATTCAGTGCAGTGAAACCTTGCAGCCTTTTCATTTAAATGGACTGCAAATCGCACCGGAATGCAGAAAAAAAAAGTACAGCACCAAATCGCATGGTGCTGGAGTACCATGCAATCTGGTGCAGGCAAATGCACCGTGTTTGTGATCTGTGTTAGGAGTGTCATTAAGAATACCGCAGCAGATCGCAAAAGTTTTGAATGCTGTGCAGGAAACCTACACGGAATGCGCCTTTCCTGCACTGCGTTTTGGGGTGAACCGGCCCTAAGGGTCGAAGGAAACACTCCAAATACAATAACAATTTTGTCCATTGCTTATCATTTAAAATAGGAAGAAAAGCATTGCCTGGTTCACACGATGAATTGCACAGGAATGCGTTCCTGTGCGATTCACATTGATCCAGGTGCAGCATGATTTCAGTCTGTTATTTTGAACTGAACCAAAAGTATTGCATGTACTACTTTAAAAACGCACTGCAAACAGATACCACGGTACTTCTGTGCCATGCGATCCGATGCGGGCAAAGGCACTGTGTTTGCGACCTACGTTTTTGGGGTGTCATTAAGTTAACAATGACACCCACTACAGATCACAAGTGCTGGTGTGAATCGCCCCTTAACGTAATTGGTGGTCAGCTCCGAAAGTCAAGGACTGCGCAATGCACAATAACACGCGCGCCATGCTCTTTTTTGCAGGCACTGTAACTGCAGCTGCACCCGCACAGTGGGGCACCACAATACATGTACCACCCGCACAGCCGGGCACCACAATACATGTACCACCCGCACAGCCGGGCACCACAATACATGTACCACCTGCACAGTGGGGCACCACAATACATGTACCACCCGTCACAGTGGGGCACCACAATACATGTACCACCCGTCACAGTGGGGCACGACAATACATGTACCACCCGTCACAGTGGGGCACCACAATACATGTACCACCTGTCACAGTGGGGCACCACAATACATGTACCACCTGCACAGCGGGGCACCACAATACATGTACCATCCGTCACAGTGGGGCACGACAATACATGTACCACCCGTCACAGTGGGGCACCACAACACATGTACCACCCGTCACAGCGGGGCACCACAATACATGTACCACCCACACAGTGGGGCACCACAATACATGTACCACCCACACAGTGGGGCACCACAATACATGTACCACCCGTCACAGTGGACCGCCTTCAACAAACGAGTCAGGTAGGATTTTCTGTGAGGTTACTGTGCATTACCTGCCCAGCTTACCACAGCCCACACCGACGCACAGAACGCATGTGTATAATGTAAAGGGCTCCTAATCCACATCATTTTGAAGTCAGAGAATCGTAGTGCACTGAAATCTGCAAAACAGCCAGGCAAACAGCATTTTTCAAAGATGCCTTTTGACTCAGATAGCCTAGTATATGTTTTTTTTTTTTTGTGTGTTTTGTTCGTTTTTTAAAGAAAATTAGAACCGATGAAAACTATGAACCGACGACAACCGATGAATCAGATGGCAACGATGAATTTTAAAAACGTACAAAATAACCAGGCCGACTGTAAGGACCGCAGGCCTTCTCTGTGCCCAGTATCAAATGCTTCTGTATTCTTGTCTCGTAAGCCTTTCACCTTGCCGGAGTATGAAAAGTGAAATTTTGCATTTATCACTCGGGAGCTCCAGACATTAAAGGCGCCAATGACAACAGACAGCCTGACTCATCCCTCTCTGTTCCAGCCAAATCTGCAAACGTAATTTATTTTATTTTTTTAAATATGCAGAGCAACAGACACGTGTAAAAGGCTTAAATAAACAGAAGCAGCGTGGACTGCGCTTAAAGCTGCAATGATCTGAGGAGTAGTGTATGGCGGACACACCCAGCGCAGGAGAATAAGATCAGGATATGGAGATGTCATACAGGCTCTCACTATATATATATATATATATATATATATATAGTCATTGGCAGATCTAAAGGAGATTGTACAATCACATTGCAAGGTGTATGATCACTTTGGTCTCTATGCTGGGTATAGTCAGACCTCTGCAATTTGCTGTTCCATGGATGCTGTGCAGTGCTGCACCGGTGGGAGGAACTACAACAGGAGTCTCCAAAATTTTCAGTACAAGGGGCACACTGTATATTTTACAAATAATCATGGGCCAAAAAAAACCCTATCAGAGCCCCCCTTACATTTGGTTCCCTTACAGAGTTCCCATCTAAATCTTGGCTTACAACAAATTTCCCCCTTATCAAGGTCCCCATGAGAGTCCCCCCTGATATCAGGACCCCCATGAGATTCCCCCCTGACAGCAGGGCCCCCATTAGAGTCCCCCTTGACATCTGGATCCCCATTAGAGTCCCCCCTGACATCAGGGCCCCCATTAGAGTCCCCCCTGACATCAGAACCCCCATGAGAGTCCCCCCTGACATCAGGACACCCATGAGAGTCCCCCCTGACATCAGGGCCCCCATTAGAGTCCCCCCTGACATCAGAACCCCCATGAGAGTCCCCCCTGACATCAGGACCCCCATGAGAGTCCCCCCTGACATCTGGATCCCCATCAGAGTCCCCCCTGACATCAAGGCCCCCATTAGAGTCCCCCCTGACAGCAGGGCATTCATCAGAATCCCAATAAGAGTCCTCGCTTACATTAGGGTCCCCATCAAAGTCCCCTTGCATTTGGGTCCCCACCAGAGTCCCCTTACACCTGGGTCCCTATCAGAGTTCCCCCTTACATCAGTGTCCACATCAACATCCCCCCTTAAAACAGGGTCCCTACCAGAGCCCCCCTTACATTAGTGTTACCCCTTACATCAGGATCCAAATAGAGTCTCCCTTTACATTAGGATACCCTTCAAAGCCCCCCTTTCATCAGAGTCCACATCAAAGTTCCTCTTACATCAGGGTTACCCCTTACATCAGGATCCAACTAGAATCTCCCCTTACATTAGGGTCCCCTTCAGAGCCACCCTTTCATCAGAGTCCCCATAAAGGTCCCTCTTACATCAAGGTTGTCACTTACATTGGGGTCCCCATCAGAATTTCCCCTTATATTAGGAGGAGAGTCCATAGGCAGCCTCTGCTGACCTAAACCTTAAGTCAGTGCACACTGAGGATATAACACTAACCTTAGCTGTTGGCCGGATAAAATCTTGTAGTGTGCCGAATGTGGCCCACGGGCCGTAGTTTGGAGACCCCTGAACTACAAGTACCAGCATGCCAGGCAAACAATATACTCAAGTCATTTTTAGATGAATAAAGGTGACCCTAGCATCTCGTCGTTCTTACCGTTAACTCCGAAGCAAGAAGTGATTTTCTGGGCATACTGGCACAAGCCGTCATACTGCTGCTGCACCTCTTCCACCTGGCAGTACTCCGCCATCCCGCTGAGGCTCAGAGTGGCCTGGACAGGCGCTTGTCCTCTGTCAGAATGAGCCCAGTCTCCTCTTTCTGGCCTCTGATATGAAGTCATTAATATTTCAAAAGCAGAATTAAACTTGCTGAGTCGTCAGCCTGGCTGAGCCACTATATGGGATCAGAAAGGAGAGAGTTTCGATCCTAGGACAGGGATCCTGTGTCCTAAGCCAGGGTGGCCCCCAGGCGTGGCAAAGAGGGGTGGCATCCACGAGCGGTGGTCATTTTCGTGTGGCTACAGCTGGGGGGCTTCACAAGGCTGGGGAACCAGGTGGGGGTGTCTTCTCATCCGGCGGCCGGGCAAGCTACGGCGGAGTCGTCGGCGGGGCGAGGGTGCTTAATGTAAAGAGGACGATGCGGTCTTAATTACATCACACCCAGCTCCGGGGAGATGGCTCACTTAGAGGGAGGCAATAAGTCAAATGCACGAGTTCGATAGAATGCACTTCCCAAGACGTCTCGGAAAAGGGCCGTGGCTATCGTTATAAATTTTATGACACGGGGGGCCAAAGACGGCACAACGAATGGACTCTGCCGAGCCATTCTGCGTCATAGGCTTCCTGCAATGGGCAGTTCGTTGCTGGTTCTTGTATTGGCTGATTCGTTAATGGAACATAAAAAGTGTCCAAATCCTCAAATTTTAGTGCTGAATTGCTCTTCGGTCAGAATAATGAAGGTCTGAAGTCAATGTCTGGCTAGACTGTCTGAGATACAGCAATCCTTCTACATGCTCAAGTACAAAACAGCCAAAACCCGGAGCCGGGACATCTTGCTAATTTCATGATTAATATTTTTGACATTTGTTGCTTACAAGATAAAATCAGTATTTTTTGCTAGAAAATGACTTAGAAACCCAAAACAATATACATATATATTTTTTTAGCAGAGACCCTAGAGAATAAAATGCCGGTTGTTGCAATAACTGATGTCACACTGTATTTGCGCGGCGGTCTTTTAAATGCAATTTTTTTGGGAAAAAATATTTTTCAATGAATTAAAAAAAAAAATAAAGAGTAAAGTTATCCCAATGTTTTTGTATAGTGTGAAAGATGATGTTACGAGTAAATAGATACCTAACATGTCATGCTTTAAAACTGCGCACACTCGTGGAATGGCGACAAACTACAGTACTTAAAAATCTCCATAGGCAACGCTTTAAAAAATTTTAACAGTTATTTAGGGTTACAGAGGAGGTATTGTGCTAGAATTATTGCTCTCACTCTAACGATCGCGGCGATACCTCACATGTGTGGTTTACATTTGTGGGTACGACCTATGTATGCATTTGCTTTGGCACAGAGGGATGGGGCACTTAAAAAAAAAAAAAAAAAAAAAAAAAAATACATTTCTTTTTTCTTTTTTTACACTGTTCCACTTCAGCCCCGGAAGATTTGGCTGCTCAATGACCAGGCCATTTTTTGTGATACGGCACTGCGTCGCTTTAACTGACAATTGCGCGGTCATGCGACACTGTACCCAAACAAAATTGATGTTCTTTTTTTCCCACAAATAGAGCTTTCTTTTGGTGGTATTTGATTGCCTCAGCGGTTTTTATTTTTTGTGCTATAAACAAAAGAAGAGCGACAATTTTGAAAAAAACACAATGGGGGTTATTTACAAAAGGCAAATCCACTTTGCACTACAAGTGCAAACTACAAATGCAAAGTGCACTTGAAATTGTACTGAAAGTGCACTTGGAAGTGCAGTCGCTGTAGATCTGAGGGGGACATGCAAGGAGAATAAAAAAACAGCATTTCAGCTTGCACATGATTGGATAATAAAATCAGCAGAGCTTCCTCTCACTTCAGATCTACCCCTCAGATTTACAGCGACTGCACTTTCAGCGCACTTGTAGTGCAAAGTGCATTTGCCTTTCGTAAATAACCCCCAATATCTTTAACTTTTTGCTATAATAAATATCCCACATTTTTTATCAAAAAAACTATTTTTTTTTCCTCAGTTTAGGCCGATATGTATTCTTCTATATATTTTTGGTAAAAGAAAAAAATCACAATAAGCGTATATCGATTGGTTTGCGCAAAAGTTATAGCGTTTACAAAATAGGGGATAGATTTATGGAATTTTTATTATTTTTTTTTTTTTTTACTAGTAATGGCGGCGATCTGTAATTTTCTATTGGGACTGCGATATTGCGGGGAACAGATCGGACACTTTTGACACATTTTTGGAACCATTGACAATTATACAGCGATCAGTGCTATAAAAAATGCACTGATTACTGTACAAATGTCACTGGCTGGGAAGGGGTTAACACTAGGGGGCGATCAAGGGGTTAACTGTGTTCCCTAGGTGTGTTCCAGTGGCGGTGCATCCATAGAAAGCACAGGAGCACCGCCCTCTCTCTCCTGCACCTGTCAATTGCATTGCATGAATCTATCTATTTTCACCGCTGCCACCCCTATTCAGGTGTCTGGCGCCGGGCATCTGAATTATAGCAGCGGGGGTGTTTTTGGAAGTGCCTGATTAGAGCCGTCGGCTCTAATAGGCATCCTGATTAGAGCCATGGGCTCTAATAGGCTTTCAATTTTTTAAGCAGCAAGCGCACTGCTGTGCGTTCGCTGTTTACACAGTGTTGTGTTAGGGAATCAAATAAATCACTTCCCTAACACTGACCCGCCTCTCAGCCTCCCAGGTGCACCGGGTCTGGTTACCTGTCACCTGATTGGCTGAAGCGACAGGCGCTGTGATTGGATGCCTATGAGGCATCCAATCATAGCAGAAAAGGACGGGAGAAGACATCAAGGACCCGGAGAGAGCGTGGAGGACAGCACTGACCCGAGACAGGTAAGTGCCAGGCAGGGGGGTACACTGGCAGCATTTGATGGGGCAAACTGGTGGCAATTGATGGGGCAACTGGTGGCAATTGATGGGGCAACTGGTGGCAATTGATGGGGATAACTGGCGGCAATGGATGGAGCAAACGGGCGGCAAAAGATGGGCACACTGGCGGCAATTGATGGGGCACACCGGCAGCAATTGATGGGGCAAACTGGCGGCAATTGATGGGGCACACTGGCGGCAATTGATGGAGCACACTGGCGGCAATTGATGGGGCACACTGGCAGCAATTGATGGGGCACACTGGTGGCAATTGATGAGGCACACTGGCAGCAATTGATGGTTACAGTAGCTACGTTTGATGGCACAGTAGCGGCAATTTATGGGTACAGTGGCTGCGCTTGATGGGCACAGTGGCTGTGCTTGATGGGCACAGTGGCAGCATTTAATGGGCACAGTGGTGGCAATTTATGGGTACAGTGGCTGCGTTTGATGGCACAGTGGCTTCGTTTTATGTCACAGTGGCTGCGTTTGATGAGCACAGTGGCTGCATTTGATGGGCACAATGGCTGCATTTGATGGGCACAGTGGCTGCGTTTGATGGGCACAGTGGCTGCGTTTGATGGGCACAGTGGCTGCGTTTGATGGGCACAGTGAGGCTGCAATTGATGGTTTTTTTTTTCAGTTTGTTTGCGCCCCCCCAAAAATTTTGAGCACCAGCTGCCACTGGTGTGTTCTAACACACGATCTGTCTCCTCTCCCCTGAGAGAACCGGGATCTGTGTGTTTACACACACAGATCCTGGTTCTCGCTCTGTCACGAGCGATCGCGGAAGCCCGGCAGTCATTGTGCCCACCGGGTCCGGGCACATGCTGCTGGCGCGCGCCCCTAGTGGCCAAAAGGCGAAGCGATGTAAGGTAACTTAAAAAATGGTGCCGGGGTGATGACTGCAGCTGCAGGCATCACCAGGTACAACCACTTGAAGCCAATGATGTACAGGTACATGATGAGTGGTTAAAGCTGAAAGTGGTATTAGGCCTGGTTCACACGTATGCATTTCTTGGTGCTTTTTGCAGAAACGCACTACAGTTCATTTAAAATGGTTTCCTATGGGACACGTTCACATCTATGCTTTTTTCCAGCTGTCGTAGTTTTGGAAAGGGTCAGGGACTTTTTTTAAATGTCAAACGGTTCTTTTTTTGGCTCAATAGACTTCAATGGAGAAGCTACAGAAAAGCATGTAGTGCATTTTTGCCACAATTTGCGTTTTTATTCTGCCAACAAATTGTCCCAAAAAAAAAAAAAAAAGCATTAAATAAACAAAACAAAAAATGCATAAAAAATGCGTGTGCAAAAATGCAAAATGCTCCACAAAAAGCACTGCAGAAACTATCGAAAGCAAAATGCATAGATGTTAATTGAGCTTAAGGCTCCATTCACACTAGCGCGTTTTTTTCATGCTTTTTGCAGAAACGCAGGACATTATTTTTAACATGGGTTTCTATGGAACACGTTCACATCTATGAATTTTTGTGCCTCTGTGTTTTTGGAAAGGGTCAGGGACTTTTTTTTTTAAACGCAAAATGGTGCTTTTTTTTGCTTTTTTGGTTCAATAGACTTCAATGGGGAAGCTGCAAAAAAGTATGTAGTGCATTTTTACTGTGTTTTAGCATTTTTAAATCTGCCCAATAACAAATTTGCCTAAAAAAAAGCATAAAAAACGCAAAACACAAATAGTGGTAAAATCATGCTTAAAAAAAAAAAAAAAATCGCAAAAGCACCGCAGAGCAGAAACACTCAAAAGCAACATGCATAGGTGTGAACGAAGCCTTCAAAAATGTAATATATTGCAGCTTACCAATCATTAGATGTGGCGGCTGCATCTGTTTTCTTTTAGGGTTTTTCACTGGATATCTGGCCAGTAACACACCTCCTGTATTAGTGTCCCCATTCTGGATGAAGGAGAACTGGAGGCACAGCAGCATTGTCAGTCTTGGGGGGGGGAGTTAGATATACTAGCTGATTTAAATACACTAACAAACTGAAGCCAAATTCCCACTTAGGCTCCATTCACACTAGCGCGTTTTTTATTGCATTTTGCATTTTGCAGAAATGCATGGGAATTTTTTAACATGAGTTCCTATGGAACATGTTCACATCAATGCCTTTTTGTACCTCTGCATTTTTGGAAAGGATCAGGGACTTTTTTTCATGCAAAATGCAGCGTTTTGCATGTAATAGAATTCAATGGACCAGCATCAAAAACGCATGTGCACCGTTTTTGCAGCGTTTTTACAGCGTTTTTGCAGCGTTTTTGGTGGTTTTTGGTTTTTTTTTTAATTTTTTTAAATTTTTTTTTAAAACTAAAAAAAAAAAAAAAAAACGCAAAACGCGGCAAAAACGCTGTAAAAATGCTACAAAAACGCTGCTCAAAAACGTGGCAAGCATGACAAAAAAAACTCCAAAAACGCTCAAAAGCAACATGCATAGGTGTGAATCCAGCCTAAGGCTGGATTCACACCTATGCATTTTTAGTGCTTTTTGCATTTTGCAGATTTGTACTACAGAACATGTTCCATAGGAAACCATGTTAAATGGACTGTAGTGCAAATCTGCAAAACGCAAAAAGCACTAAAACTGCGTAGGTGTGAATCCAGCCTAACGCTTTATAAGCAGTTACATTGTTTTTCCTTTTGGGATAAAGGTTTTATAGAAATAAATAAAACTGATCATTATAAGCACCCCTGTCAGTGTTTGCCTCATCCCTGTAACTGATAACTGTAACTGATAAATCTGGCAGGAGAGCTTGTTCTTTTGAAAAACAACAGACTCACTAGCCAGATCACCAAACGAAAATAGAATTCAGAAAGCCTAAGGTTCTGGTCACTCCTGGGTGTTTTAAATCGCAGGCAGAATTGGCGAGATTCTTCCAGCGATTTCAACAACACTCTGCTAAAATGACAAATCGCAGAATGTAAATTTCAGATGCTATTAATTTTAACCTAAAAACGCAGTGTAGCACGAAAACATGCAAAAAATGCACTCTTGGATATAAATGCAGACTAATACATATTTGAAGGACGATTTTTAAGAAAGCTAACGTTACCACAATGCACGACGACATGTGCTACATGTGCTAACATTCATCTTGAATAGCACCCCAAAGTACTAGATAGGGCAACACACGTGTGCATCATAGTATCTGAACACGTCACAATATGGGGAATTAGTGCATCAGAAGCCCATTGATTTATTTGGGCTGTCCTAATACAATGTACGTTAACAAGTGACATAATGCGGGTAACACCCCACCCAATTGTAAATGGGCCCTAAATGATTTTTTTATTTTAAAGTAGAAGTTGTGGGCTGTCTCCTGCACACAGCATCTGCTGCTGGAGCCCAGACCGGATCGGCTTCAGAACAGGTAAGTATAGTGATTTTATCTTTACAGGGCTAGACGGATTCGTTTTAGAATGTGCCTGCAAGTAGGTTTAACCGCTTGCCGACCATCCGCCGTCATTATACTGCAGCAGGTCGGCACGATCCCGCGAGCCGTTGTTGCTATACGTCGACTTGCGGGATCGGGATAGCAGGCGCCCGCTGCACTGTGGGGGAACTGATGCTCGTTGTCGACGGTTGAGATGTGTGTGTGTAAACATACAAATTCCTATTCTGTTCTGTGAGGAGTGACAGATTCTGAGTTCTTAATAGCTAGGAGCCACGATCTGTCAATTCCTCTAGGTCAGTCCCCCCCCCTACCGTTAGAACACGCACTAGGGAACACAGTTAAGCCCTTGATCGCCCCCTAGTGTTAACCTCTTTCCTGCCAGTGACATTTTTACAGTAATCAGTGCATTTTTATAGCACTGATCGCTGTATAAATGCCAATGGTTCCAAAAATGTGTCTGCCATAATGTCGCATTCCCGATAAAAATCGCAGATCGCTGCCATTACTAGTAAAAAAAAAAAAATAATAACAAAAATGCTATAAATCTATCCCCTATTTTGTAGACGCTAGAACTTTTGTGCAAACCTATCAATATACGCTTATTGCGATTTTTTTTTTACCAAAAATATGTAGAAAAATACATATTGGCCTAAACTGAGAAAAATTTGCTTTTAAAAAAAAAAAATTGGGATATTTATTATAGCAAAACGTACAAAATATTGTGTTTTTTTTTTTAAATTGTCGCTTTTTTTTGTTTATAGAGTAAAAAATAAAAACCACAGAGGTGATCAAATACCACCAAAAGAAAGCTCTATTTGTGCAAAAAAAAAAGGACGTAAATTTTGTTTTGGTCACACGACCGCGCAAATGGCAGCTAAAGCGATGCAGTGCCGAATCGCAAAAAATGGCCCGGTCATTCAGCAGCCAAATCTTCCAGGGCTGAATTGGTTAAAGTTAGTTAGGTTTTGGGTGAACTTCTACTTTAATACAAGCAATACCTAAATTCAACCTGGTATCTGTCTCCTGCAGTCCCTCTACAAATGGGCTGGAGTGTGAGAGGAAGAAGCAGCACATGGAGCCAATCAGTTCATCTGTTCTGACAAGAAGAATCCTGATAGGAGGAGAAAGCAGAGTGACAGAGAGATGAGCTCATCACTGTGCTGCCTCTCTTTTCACTGTCCAGTCACAGGCTGGGGGAGGGTCCAGGATAACCTGAGCTTAGAGGAAATGGGTTGAATTATGCTGGCTATAAGACAGAGGACATCTAGTGTCAGGAAAAAGTACTGCGTGGGAAATCTCTAAAATGTAGGTGAATATTCCAGTTGCCGACCGCACACTGTAGTTTAAGGGCTGCTTCACACCACAAAAATCCACTCCAGATCTGTTCCAGATGCATTTCTGCATGCACGTTTTTAACGTGTTCTGGTGCATTTTTGATGCATTCCAGATGCTTTTTTATTTCCTTTTTTTCACTGTACTGGGTTCTGGTGCGTATTTGATGCATTCCAGTGCATTCTGGTGCATTGTAGATGCGTTTTACCTACTAAAACTAACCAAATTTTGCTATGAGCACATACGCAAAAAAAAAAAAAAAAAATTGCATTATATTTTCACATAGATAGGCTTCCCTGCATTGGTTGCTTTTAAAGCTGGCATTTAATCTGCTTATATGGTTTCCATTCCTTGTTCCCCCTATCCATGTTCCCTTTCTTCAACATGCTAATTACATTTTTAAATAAAACCTTTTCATTTTCAACCTGTACATACCTTATTTTAGGCTCAGTGATGTCATCACTGGGTCTCTGTAGTTTCCTATGCAATGCAGGACTGAAATCTAATGAATGGAAGGGGGCTGGGGGGTGGGGGGGGGGGGGGGGGGGGGCAGGGACAGTCAGGCTGGTAAGGAAAGAGCTAGATGATGCTGGATGTCCTCCAGCCAGGAAATGAGGCAAGCTCTTTCTGACTTTCTATAGCTTTTAATGCACATTGTGAGAAGCTCACAGTGTGCAGTGACATCAGAGTAAGCCATTTCAGTACAAGAGAGGAGAAGAGTGTGTTCAACTGTACAAGACTGAAGGGAAGGCCGGAGTTCAGCGCTTTAAGAAAATTGATTTAACCACAAATAAGTGTCTCTCATGAAAGTCATAAACTTAATGTATTTCCCTTTGCTTTGTATCTGAGTGATTACTTTTTACACACTGCTGAGAAGTTAACCCAATATACCCAATATACCTTACATAGCATTATAGAATCATTAAACATTTCCAGGCACAGTTTACTGCTGAACCAGACTGCTTCAAGGGCCACACCACCCAGAACCAATATTTTCATTATTAGTGAATGCTGAAAAGTTAAAGGGTCAGTCCATCCAAAAGTGATGCCTCAGTTAAATGTAGTCTTGTATTCTTGTATATATTGGATGCACCAAGATCTCCCTTCCGTGATTCTCTGCTCCTCCCTTTCATGATTCTCTGCCCCTCTCTTTCGTGATTCTCTGCCCCTCTCTTTCGTGATTCTCTGCCCCTCCCTTCTGTGATTCCCTGCTCCTCCCTTTCATGATTCTCTGCCCCCCCCCCCCCCCCATCGTAATTCTCTGCTCCTCCCTTTCATGATTCTCTGCCCCCCCCCCCCATCGTGATTCTTTGCTCCTCCCTTTCATGATTCTCTGACCCTCCCTTTAGTGATTCTCTGCCCCACCCTTTCGTGATTCTCTGCTCCTCCCTTCAGTGATTCTCTGCTCCTCCCTTCAGTGATTCTCTGCCCCACCCTTTCATGATTCTCTGACCCTCCCTTTCGTGATTCTCTGCTCCTCCCTTCAGTGATTCTCTGCCCCACCCTTTCATGATTCTCTGCCCCACCCTTCTGTGATTCCCTGCTCCTCCCTTTCACGATTCTCTGACCCCCCCCCCCCCCCATCGTGATTCTCTGCTCTTCCCTTTCACGATTCTCTGACCCTCCCTTTCGTGATTCTCTGCTCCTCCCTTCAGTGATTCTCTGCTCCTCCCTTCAGTGATTCTCTGCTCCTCCCTTCAGTGATTCTCTGCTCCTCCCTTTCGTGATTCTCTGCTCCTCCCTTTCGTGATTCTCTGCTCCTCCCTTTCGTGATTCTCTGCCCCTCCCTTTCGTGATTCTCTGCCCCTCCCTTATGTGATTCTCTGCCCCTTTTCTTCCATGATTCCATGCCCCAGTCCAACTAGAAGTTTTAGTACAACTAAAGGCTTCCTGTATGACAGTCTAAACTGAATCCAGTTACTATCTGATGCACAAGCCTCATAAAGCAAACAAAAAATTTGCTTTACTTCCTGGCCGAGCCTAATCCTCCTTCATTTATATCTCACACACGCTCTCCCTCTCAGGCACTGCAGCTCACAGTGGGAGGGTTACAGCAACAACGGCAGTGCTGCCAATTCAGAAAGTAGTGGGCAGAGCTGGGTATGGCCCGGGTGCTGATTGACGGGCTGAGTGACAATGCTGATAGCCACGCCCTCAAAACATCTTCTCATTCCACTCAAATGCAAGCAGGCACCGCCTACATGAGAGTACCAATTCTGCTCTGAATTCAGGAGCAGTGCAGCATCGTTGCCACCCCATCACAAGAAGTTGCATTAGGTGGACCTCACTGGCAGGATTAATTTATTTTTTTAGAAATGGGAGGTCATTTATAACCCACCAGCACAGAGATGGTGGGAACCCCTCATAATGGGCACAGCAGGTGTACAGACCTGAGAACTCAGCACAGGGATGGTGGGAACCCCTCATAATGGACATAGCAAGTGTACAGACCTGGGAACTCAGCACAGGGATGGTGGGAACCCCTCATAACGGGCACAGCAGGTGTGCAGACTTGGGAACTCAGCACAGGGATGGTGAGAACCCCTCATAATGGGCACAGCAGGTGTACAGACCTGGGAACTCAGCACAGGGATCATAGAAACCCCTCATAATGGACATAGCAGGTGTACAGACCTGGGAACTCAGCACCGAGATAGTGGGAACCCCTCATAATGGGCACAGAAGGTGCACAGACCTGGGAACTCAGCACAGGGATCATAGAAACCCCTCATAATGGACATAGCAGGTGTACAGACCTGGGAGCTCAGCACAGGGATGGTGGGAACCCCTCATAATGGACATAGCAAGTGTACAGACCTGGGAACTCAGCACAGAGATGGTGGGAACCCCTCATAATGGACACAGCAGGTGTACAGACCCAGGAATTCACCAACTGGGTCCTCAAGAGACAAACAGGTTTACCACTCCAGTATCCACCATACATTGACACTTCATGTTTGGGTGAAGTGACCCTCATCTATGCACATCACAAAAGCCACATCACTTTCCTACAGGAGGATAAAGCTGCTGATCCATCATGGCCGCAGCTGGTACCTTTCTTCCCATCACCCCTCCACAGAAAGATTAAACTTTGGCTGCGCTACCATAAACCTCTCCACCGATCCCCCAGGACCATGTAACCTTGTCACCAATCCATTTTTGCTCTCCTTTAAATTCATAAGTGTTCCACAGTGAAGAATCTTTCCTCTCATCTCCTCGTATCATCCTCCTGGCAGTGAATAAATCCTAAGGGACCGCAGACGATAAGACGCAGAACGCCTGCGCTTGGGGCTTCCGGGTAGCGACATTAAAAGACTCTCCATATTGATCCAAACGTGTCTAGGACAATGGTGGGAGGGGCGAGGAGACATAAAATAGCGAAATTAGAACTCATGGACCTAAAGGCAAGAATATTAATTGGAACCCGACTTGCCAATATTTCCTGTAAACCGCAGAGAAGATGGTAAAAAAAAGCAGCGAGATGCAGGAGCGATCAACAGTGTTCCTGTTTTCTAAGGATCTGTACCCATAAACACCAAGAACTTCTATTCATTGCCAGAGACACTCATAAAATTCTTAGGAGCTCAATCACACTAATGCCCTGTACACACGGTCGGACATTGATCGGACATTTCGACAACAAAGTCCATGGATTTTTTCCGACGGATGTTGGCTCAAACTTGTCTTGCATACACACGGTCACACAAAGTTGTCGGAAAATCCGATCGTTCTGAACGCGGTAACGTAAAACACGTACGTTGGCCCGGTAGCAGCCAATAGCTTTCATCTCTTCATTTATTCTGAGCATGCGTGGCACTTTGTGCGTCGGATTTGTGTACACACGATCGGAATTTCCGACAACGGATTTTGTTCTCGGAAAATTTTATAGCAAGCTCTCAAACTTTGTGTGTCGGAAATTCCGATGGAAAATGTGTGATGGAGCCCACACACGGTCGGAATTTCTGACAACAAGGTCCTGTCACACATTTTCTGTCAAAAAATCCAACCGTGTGTACGGGGCATTAGAAATCGCTGAGGTTGCACTCCCACCTATGTGTATTAAGAATGCGCACAAAATTGTGCCGCGTTTGTGCACGTTCTTGCGTTCTATGCATAGGGCAGCCTATTCATTTCAATGGGATGCCTTACGTGAGGCAAAGTAGCTTATGTAGCCTTTTGCCGGGTTGAGTTTTGCACATTTTGACGCAATTGTTGCACATTTTTCCACCGTACTGCAAACTCAACAGGCATTACTATGCGCCTGTTTACAAAATGCTCAGATGTGAATAGAGCCAGAGAGTAGGGATCCATTGCTACACAAATGGAACCATGACTCCCTATGGTGTGAGCTACACAGGCATCATGAAGTGCCCTTTTTTTCCCCTGTAACAGCCCTTTCCCACTGATACGCTTTTGCCACGCTGGAACGCACCTTTCCAGCAGGACAAAAGCACATTGAAAAAATTGATTTGCCCTTAAAGCCTATGAGTCTTTTCACATCGCTGTGCTGCGTTTGCGCTGCAGTTTGAAAAGTTCTGCATTCAGCATCTTTGGTGCGCTTTTAAAAAGCACACCAAAGATGCACCTTCGATTGAAGTCGATGGGAACCGCAAAACAAAAAAGCACAAAAAGCGCACCCAGCGTGCGTTTTTGCTGATTGTTAAAGGGATAGTTCACCTTTACCACAAAACTGCCTATGCCAATAGGGGGCATTTATAGATAAAAACAAACTATGCCCCTCTGACTAAAGATGAACCCTTGCTATAGGTGTAGGCCATTTACATACCTTATGAAGCCTGACTGGAATACTCCCAGGACATTGCTAAGTGAGGCCTAGTCATCACTATTCACCTCCACCATCACAGGAGTGAACTCTCAAATGCTGAGTTCAGAGTTACTGTATCAGGGGAGAGAAAGAGTATGTGAGGGGTGCAAATCAGAGAAAGAGCTCACTCCTGTGATGGTGGAGGTGAACAGTGATGACTAGGCCTCACTTAGCAATGTCCTGGGAGTATTCCAGTCAGGCTTCATAAGGTATGTAAATGGCCTACACCTAAAGAAGGGTATTATTGAGCTTCAGGCTCGGTTCACACTGCTACGCTGTGAAATTGTTCAGTTTTTTTGTCTTGTGGGAGGTGCGGATTTATCGCAAATTTACCGCGATTTTACCACAAATTTCAGGAGTTGGACATAGCTGCGATTGATATTCTAGCCAATGGAATCATAATGTAAAAAAAAAAAGGTGTTAACTTCCTGTGTACTTCCTGGTTTTTGTGGAGAGTAGTGTTGTGGAATTCGTACATCTGTGAACCATCAATGTGATTCAAGAACGATTTACATTGATGTCTATGGAGACTAAATTCGCAACGCAACGCAACGCAGTAAACTTGCACAAGACCCTTTTTTTTATCGCATCGCATTCGTAGAGGAATCACAACGCATGTATGTGAACGACCGTCATTGAAAACAACGACTTTAGGGTTGACATGCAAATTTAAAGTGCTTTTGACGCATCACATTCGTTATGAACTCGCATCAGTGTGAACCGGGCCTAAGTCAGAGCTGCACAGTTTGTTTTAATCTACAAACATCCCTTATCTGCATAGGCAGTTTTCTTGTAAAGATAAACTATCCTTTTAAGGAGCGGAGTCCTTAAAGCGGAGTTCCGTATACATAATTTTTTTTTCTGGCATCCCATCACAATGCATTAATAACCAAATAAAAGTTTATATTTGTTTGCTATTGGATCTGAATTTTATATTTTTTTTATACTTACAATTAAGAAAATCCTCTTCTCGCCATTGCCATGATGATTGTGGGCATGTGAAGCCCAATCGCAACCTCTTCCTGGATTTACGATGGAGAGGTACTTGCTGGGTAACCAGCATACATACACCTCTCGATCTCGCACATGCGCAATGCTGTTTAGAAAGTTGCTATAAAGGGCGGGGAGGGAGGGAGGAAGGTCCCGCCCCATTGTTATGGCAACATAGATGCCACCCGCTTAAAGTGGTTGTAAACCCTTGTTTACAACTTTATGTTACAGGTAAGCCTATATTAAGGCTTGCCTGTAGCTAACAAGGATATCTCCTAAACCGTTGCATGTGCCGACGTCATGCGCACTTAAGACAACTGAAGCAATGGTGCTATATGCCGTTGCTTCAGTTGTACTGTGGCATTCCCGTGCGCATGTGCGGAGTGACATCATTGCGGCTCCGGCTAATCACAGCGCCAGAGTCGCGATACCCAGCAGTCAATCCGGGACAACATGTCGGCGGTCGGAAGGGGAGACGTGGACCGATGTGGGGGCTTCGATCTGAGGTAAGTAATACATAATTAACTAGTATGCTATAGCTAATTATGCCTTTGTCTTGCAGGGTTTTTTGTTTTTTTGCTGAGGGTTTCCTTGCTCTTTAAATCGCGTCAATTCCTGTCGGGAAATAGCGCGATTTTTGCTCACAGTACTGCCCACTGACTCCTAGGAAATGATAACTCACATTTCCCAGGAGCATAGGCGAGGGAGGAAGTGATGCGGAGTTCCGCAGACCCAAAAATGGCAGATTAGAAGCCACTACATAGCAACAGGGTGTTTTCGGTGAGTTAAAAAAAAAAAAAATTTGCCCCCAATTGTTTACTGATACTATGAAAGGACTGTAAATATATAAAAATGTTTTTTAGGGTGGAACTCCACTTTAACAATCATTAACCACTTCCATACCGGGCTTATTCTGGCACTCCCCTCCTACATGTAAAAATCATATTTTTTTTGCTAGAAAATTCATAACCCCCAAACATTATATATTTTTTCAGCAGACACCCTAGGGAATAAAATGGCGGTTGTTGCAACTTTTTTGTGACACACAGTATTTGTGCAACAATTTTTCAAACGCGATTTTTTTTGGGGAAAAAAAAAATAAAACAGTAAAGTTGGCCCAATTGTTTTGTATAATGTGAAAGATGATGTTACACCGAGTAAATAGATACCCAACATGTCACGGTTTAAAATTGCGCACACTTGTGGAATGATGCCAAACTTTGGTACTTAAAAATCTCCATAGGCGGCACTTAGATTTTTTTTTACAGGTTACTAGTTTAGAGTTACAGAGGAGGTCTAGTGCTTGAATTGTTGCTCTCGCTCTAACGCACGCGGCGATCCCTCACATGTTTAATTTGAACGGTGTACATAGGCGGGCGGGACAACCGCGTGCGTTCGCTTCTGTGTGCAAGCACATGGGAACCAGGGCGCTTTACTTTTTTTTTTTATTGTTTATTTTACATGAATTTTTTTAATTGTACACTTTCTCTTTAAATTCATTTTTTTGATCACTTTTATTCCTATTACAAGGGATGAATAGGAATGGTGCGTGACAGGTCCTCTTTATGGTGAGATGTGGGGTCTTGACCCCACATCTCTCCTCCAGGCTGAAAAGATTGAGATTAAAAAAAAAAAAAAAAAAGACTGATCTCTTTCTTTCCAGCTGAGAGCTCGGTTTACTTTCGCTGGCCGGGCGTGATGTCATAAATTCGTGCCTGGGCTTCCGATGATCATAAAGATGACTGGGGACCATCGTACAGCAGTGGCAGATTCTCTCTCTGGGTCGCCAGATCACACGGGCGAGCCCAGAGAAGCACCAGAGGGGGGTGATGTCCCCTCCCGCCGCCTATAAGAACGATCAAGCGGCTGAACTGCCGCTATGATTGTTCTTATGGTGCACAGAATCGCCGTCTCTAAAAGATGATATCTGAATGATGCCTGCAGCTGCTGCAGGCATCAATCAGATATCCCCACTGAAAGTGAAAGACGTCATATGACATCCTCGGGCTGGAAATGGTTAAGTAGCTGATTGTTAAGGAACCGGTATCCTGTCAGAATACCGCTACCCATCAGAAAATGTAACGGAAATGACGTTCTGAGCAAAAATGCTTACTGCGCATGCGCCATGCATTCCAATCGATTTCTTAATCTGACAGAACACAAAGGCAGCAGCGGACATCTTCCTACACCCAGGGAAGTCTTCAATTTCACATTTATTTTAGCAGTAAACTCACCTTATATACTGAAATACAGTATTTTTAAAGCTGTGACACTGTTTTGATGTTGCATTTGAAAAGCAGCGACAAGCCTGCAGTCAGAAGGTGCCAATGGCCATCTTGGTACACCCCACACTGATAGTCATTTGGCGCCGAGGGACATTTTTTCGACACCCCCACTCGGTCGTGGTGAAATAGTCTATTTTAGTATATAAGGTGAGTTAATTGCTAAAATAAGTGTGAAATTGAAGACTTGCCTGGGTGTATCAAGATGTCCGCTGCTGCCTTAATGTTCTGTCAGATTAGGAAACCTATTGAAACGCATAGCGGCCCTGTTGGAACGCATAGCACATGTGCAATAAGCAATTTTGTTTGCAACGTCACTTCTGTTGCCTTTTCTGATGGGTAGCGGTATTCTGATAGAACACCGGCACATGCTGGCTTCCTTAACAATCATCAAAGATGTAAATAGTGCCCCCCCTCCCCGCACAGCCTCCTGTCCCCTTGGTGCTCACCAGCTCGGTCCGGCCTTCCCCTAACTCCTCCCCTCAGATTCTGGGAGCCAATACTCCCTGCTGTTCTGCCCGCTGTTGTTCCCCCTCCTCCCCTTTCTGGTGGTAGCTCCTGAACTGGAGCATGCTGACCACGGGAGAGGCATTATCACTGGTTGTTAAGGACGCCGTCGGGTTCCGGCACCTTAACAACCACCCGTGTCCTTAACCAGTGAATAGCTGGCTGCTAAGGAGCCAGCCCAGACGGCATCATTAACAACCAGCTATTATTGGCTTATGCACTGCATGCAACGCATTAAAAACATGTAATGCTTTTTTTTTTAAAGCGCTACAATGTAAAAATACATGTGCTGCAGTGTGAAAGGCCCTAAGACCACTGAAGTATCCTGCCAGTTACTTGCCCTTTCTTATTCCTGGTGGAATGGAGATCAGGACTGTTCTGTTTTAAATGCCGCTTTATGCATTGACATACCTCCATAGACCCAGTCTATCCAGCCAATATAGTCACCTGCTGACTTGGCACCATCCACAGGCAGCTTAACTCTTCAATAAGACACAGATGCATCCAATGCAATTTTCTTTTGATAACTGCAGTACAGAAGATGTCAGTCCAGTCTTTTGAAGTGTAGGAGGACAATGAACATGGAAGAAATAGGGAGGATCTACCTAAGACTGAACTACCTTTCACTAAACAAGAGGGGAAGGCAGAGGAACAAAACCAAGATCACATAGTAAACAAGTTGTAGTGGCCCAAAACCGCCACTAGATGTCAGCATGCGACAAAACAATTATAATCTGATGCCGTCCAATTAAACTCCCTAATCGGCCAAAAATTTGAGCTGTGTGTGTGGCCCTGTCGTTATCACCCGGCTCGACTCAAAAATCAAAGAAGCCAGGTGTCGGCCAAACAATGACTGCCTCATATCTAAATCAGTCACTGTTTAGCCTCATTCACACAGTCGGAGAAAGGGCGATAAAAACAGGTGGTTAAACCATGGTTTTACTGTTCCCGACCACCCACATAAAGAACAACATCAAAAGGAGGCATCTATTGATTTCTCTTGTTCAGTCTGTGGGAATAAATGAGATAAATCTAAGTACGTATGACCAGCCTTAGCCCCCTTGCAGATTCGCACATATGCGCTGCAGGAAAGCACATTAAAATGCACTGCATGTTAATGCACAGGTCTAGGCGCATTGCCTTGTTGCCTTTTCTTTTGATTGGCACCCCAAGGCACATATACAGTGTACTACAATAGATGAGTGAGATGTAAACGCTGTGTGTTATAGCGCACTTGCTTCAGAAACAAAGCATGCAGGTGCTGCGCTCTCGGAAATTAGCCAGCCTGCTGGCAGATTCTTGCCAAAAACCCAAATTCCCCAATCTGGACACAGGTACCAAATATAAAACAACATGCACGCTCTAATATCCTACCACTGCCACCAGATGTTAAAGAATCATACCCACAGCGACTTACTAACCGGAAAACACAATCCTTGTTTGGTGGAGAAGGAATGAGGAGACAGCTAAAACAGTGCTGTGATATGGTTATCACAGCCTGCCACTGGAGGGCTCGGAAAAAAAAAAAGACAGCAGAGGGCGCCAACTAAGTGTAGCCTGTATGAAAAAATGTTATTATAAAAAAACAAGTAGAAACGAATTTGATAAAAAC
The DNA here is from genome assembly GCF_042186555.1 of Aquarana catesbeiana. Lineage (NCBI taxonomy): Eukaryota > Metazoa > Chordata > Amphibia > Anura > Ranidae > Aquarana > Aquarana catesbeiana. The sequence goes on along the minus strand of NC_133331.1, from coordinate 52,380,045 downwards.
GAATAAAGGTTTATCTGTTTCCATAATCATATAGGTTGGCGGTGTTCCTCCTGGTGAACTGTTAATGGTAATGGTCCACAGTTGCGGTTGTACACTGCGTAGAAAAGCACAAGAAGCCGATCCAGGATGTGCCAGAGTCACGGTGGAACGTGTGGAGGGCGCAGGACCGTAGGTGACATTATAGAAAAACACAAAAAGCCGATCCTGAAAGTGCTGGAGCCATGGTGGAACGCATGGGGGGTGCAGGACCATAGATGACAACATAGAAAAGCACAAAAAACTGATTCAGGAAGTGCCGGAGCCATGGAGGGCGCAAGACCATAGACAACGTCACACATGGAAGGACTGGAAGACGGGGTGGCATAGTTACGCGTTTCGGAGCGTCAGTAGCCACGCCCCCTGTCTTCCGGTCATCCCACGTGTAATGTAATTTTCGGTCCTGCCCCCTCAGTGCGGTCCACAGTGGAACCAGCACTTCCTGGATCGGCTTCCTGTGCTTTTCTATGCAGGGGGCGGCCACAACTGTGGAACACTACCATCGCCAGTCCACCAGGAGGAAGACCGCCAATCTATATGATTATGGAAAGAGATATGCTTTTATTTTTTTTAATTTTTTTTATTTTTATCAAGTGGGTTGCTATTTGTTTTTATATAATAACATTTTCATACATGCTACACTTAGTTGGCACCCTCTGTTGTCTCCTTTTTTGGGCAACAAACGCACATTTAAGTGAATGGGCTGCCATATGCGACACGCAGAATCGCATTAAAATTGCGATGTCAAAATGGCGTGAACGGGCCTTAGGCATTCAGACTTTTTTTTCCCGACCTATGTGCAGCCCATTGTTTTTAATAGACCTGTACACACAGGCAGGTAAACTTGCATTGCGTATAGATCAGTATTTATACAAAAAAATCCAAAGATCTGCGTTGCTCGTCGGTATTTTGCGCGCATGTATTTGCGTATTCCACAACCCCTTGATTAAAAAAAAAAAGCTAGAAGAATTTTAACGTGCATTTATGACTGTAGTATACAGCCCATCCTTGTGTTTTGTATGGAGGAACTTTTGCGAGGAATATCCGATGTTCATACATCAGTACCGTGTGCAAGATTCCCCTTAAAAGAAATGCAGCAAATGATACCACTTGGAATTGTTACCTCCCTTTCTTAGTAGGGGGGTTCCCCTGTGTTGACAAAGGCCTCCAGTGTCTCCCGGAGTGGGGCGGTGACACCAGAACGCCCTCCATACCCGGTACACATAACTTTCAGGCAGCCAGGCATTGAATGGAAATGACATATCCCGGCACAGATTTCACCATCCAAGGTCACGCACGCTGAGCTCCAGCTGTCTGAGAACAGGTGTCCCCGGCGCTGGTTCTCTAACAAGCTGACCTGGCGCTACCGGCAGATGGTAGTGTGGCCCCTCGGTGCCCAATTACCGAGCCGCGTGCTGCTGTTCGGCTGGTACCAGTTACACCTGCTACAAGCCGGCTACAAAGAGGGTTCCTCAAGGTGAAGGCTTTGGAAATCATTAACGTTTCACCAAATTGTCCCTCTGCGGGATCAAACGCCAAACTCATTACATTCAATTTCCTGAACAACGCACATTTCACTGAAGGACCCTAATCACACAAAAGAACAATATATAAAAACAACACAACATTGATGCAAAGAGGAGATTCACTAAAACTGGATCACTCGGAATCTGGTGCAGCTCTGCATGGTAGCCAATCAGCTTCTAAATTCAGCTTGTTCAATTAAAGCGGAGTTCCACCCAAAAGTGGAAGCTCCACTTATCTGCCCCCCCCCCCGTGGTGCCACATTTGTCACCTTTTGGGGAGGGTGGTGGGGGGGTGGAAGTGGGTACCTGTTTTTGACAGGTACCCATCACCCACTTCTGGGAGACTGTGCCGTGGTGACCTCGGCCCCCGTCCTCCTTCCTCCACTGCCTGGCCACTTAGAAAGCACAGCACGTTTCGTGCATGCGCAGTAGGGAACTGGCTGTGAAGTTGAGGCTTCACTGCCGGTTTCCCTTACCATGAATGGCGGTGGCAGCACCTGAGAGCTGATCGGAAAATCGTCTGGGGTGCTGACTTCGCAGGATCGATGGACAGGTAAGTGTTCTAATATTAACTACTTGCCTATTGGGCACTTAAACCCCCTTCTCGTCCAGGCTTTTAGCGCTGTCGCACTTTGAATGACAATTGTGCGGTCGTGCAACACTGTACCCAAAAAAAAATTTTATCACATTTTTCACACAATTAGAGTGTTCTTTTGGTGATATTTAATCACCGCTGGGTTTTTATTTTTTGCTAAACAAAAAAAGATTGAAAATTTTGGAAAAAAAAACAGTTTTTATAATTTGTTATAAAATTTTGCAAACAAGTAATTTTTCTCCTTCACTGATGTGCGCTGATGAGGCTGCACTAATGGGCACTGATAAAGCGGCACTGATAAGGTGGCACTGATAAGGCAGCACTGATGGGCACTGATGAGGTGGCACTGGTGGGCACTGATAGGTGGCATTGATAGGTGGTACTGATGGGCAGCATTGACACTAATAGGTGGCACTATTGAGCATTAATAGGTGGCCTTGGTGGGCACTGGTAGGTGGCACTGCTGGGCACTGATAGGTGGCATTGATAGGTGGCACTGATGGGTGGCACTGATGGGCGACACTGAAGGGCACTAATAGGTGGCACTGATAGGTAGCACTGATAGGTGGCACTGGTAGGTAACACTGATAGACAGCACTGATGATGAGGCACTGATCGGCACTGATAGGTGGCACTGTTGGGCATTGATAGGTGACCCTGGTGGGCACTGGTAGGTGGCACTGGTGGGCACTGATCGGCAGCACTGTTGTGCACTGGTAAGTGGCACTAGCAGGTGGCACTGGTGGGCACAGATGAGGTGGCAGTGGCTCTCTGCGTGAGGGACCGATATCCCTCTGACAGTAGCTGGTGATAAGGGGGTTTTCTCCTCACACTGTTTGAACATCTACTTTTTCAGATGTAATTTTAGGCGTCTTTTTTGTAAGTATTTTTGCGTGCGCTCGGGCATTTTGGTGCAAATTTATTCTCGTGTTCTCTTTCTGCACAGTATGCAAATGGACATTTGCACGCATTTGTGCGCACTTGCGTGTATTTACGTGCATTTGCACGCATGAAGCATAAATTACTGACTAAAAATGCAGATTTTTCTATTTTATTTTTTTTACTGAAGAATGCACGGCTCTTGTATACGCGCCTGTGTGCATAGGCACATTACAATTAATGGGCTGTATTTTAGCTCAGTAAAAAAAAAAAAAAGCTGTACTGAGCTTTTTCAAGCTGCAGTGTGCAAGAGGCCTAACTGTTATGATTTACAAAAGCCAAAGTCACAAAACATCACAGTCACAAGCAAGAAGCAAGTCAAAGTCACACTGGAAGTCGCACAACTTCGGGGTCGCAGCAGTGTGGACCAACCCTTAAAGAAACTCTGATCTTACAGGCCCTGTTCACACAGGAGCATATTGGAATCGTGGGCAGCATTACGCGAAATATGCAAGATGCTTGTGGAGCCATTATTTCTTAATAGCATCCCAAAATGGTGCGATTTTGCCACGATTATTGTGTGTCAAAATACACGAAAATCACAGCAAAACACCTAACACCAAACCTTCCTGGCTCAGTGCCAGATTTGGTACATGAGCTTCTTTTGTGCGTTTCTGGAGTGGAGGGAGACCCATTCAAAATGAATGGTGCCACTCCAAAAAAAGCGCAAAAAATGCGACACAGCAGGGTTCCTCAGGTGTGAACGGGGCCTTAAGGTGGAACTGCTTTGTTCTCCAGATAAAACAATTTGGTCTCTGAGCTGATGATATGTAAATTACCAAAATTGTACAGTGTGCGTGTGCTCACCCAACTTTAAAGCAGAACTCAGTTTTGCCCAGTTGTACAGGCTCCTGTACTGAAATGACTTGCTCTGATTTCACTGCATCTTGCCAGTGTCTCTCTATGCTAGGGTCAGTAGTGTGTTCTTCCAGATGTTGTGGGGGAACAGACTGAACCCCATCAAGAGGAATGTCACCTATCTATCCAGGAGGGAGGGTGGCTTAGGTATGGTCAACCCAGTTCTTTTCTTTTCGCTGCTTTTTCTCAAGTTTAACATTGGTAATATGCTTGCAGTAGAACCTCCTGGATGGGTTGGCATATTTAGATCTTGGTTTAGGCCTTTTCTACGACTTTGGGAAGAAGGTGGCCAAGTGAAGAATCTAAGGGGTCATTGTGGTCAGCTACCAGTCTATGTCGCTCCGCGCCTGAAGTTACTACGGCAGTGGCGATTGTCGGCTGAAGATCTCAGATCAGTTCTGAGGAAAGTCCTTATGAGTCGAGTCTTGAGTGAAGTCTTTCATGACCCACTGGCCTTAAGGGATTGCCCAGACACAGTTTTGAGGGCAGGGTTAAGACTGATTAATTTGGACAGAGTACCCCCTAAATTTAGGGATCTGGCCTGGTTGTGCTTCCATGGGAGACTCTATGTTCGGGGCAATTTGAAATTCCGCAGTGGGATGGATCGTAGCTGTCCTCGGGAGGAGTGTGCAGGTGAGGAGACTATGGACCATTTTCTGCTTCACTGCGTTTTTAACATAGAAGTGTACAAACAGGTGGGGCGGCCCTCGGTGTCCCTTTCCTCTCCAGGCTGGGTTATGCTGAGTGGGTGTACGGAGCATTCAATTCTGGTGGGGTTTTTTGTTTAGATACACTTTTTTTAGTTAGAATAGTAGTCCGTTATTTCACTTGGAACGCACGGTGTCAGGTCAGCATTCGGCATAAAATCCTTCCTGTTCAGGTGGTGGTGTATGACATTTTGCATGAGGTGGAGAAGATTCGGGTACTTGAGAGACACAAGCGGAGTCAGGGGGCTTGGTTGAAGGCGTGGAGGGGTTTCAAGCCTCCCTGACTGCCAAGAGTCTCTTTCCCGGGTGTGGCTGTCTGTCTCTTATCACCCTAGATTATTATTTTTTTTGGATTAATTTTTGATAAATGGCTGCGTACATAGGTGATGGGTTGTGCCTCTTAGGCTCTCTCTGCTGCTTTATGTAAATAGTTTTCTAAAAATGTTTTGGTAGTGGATTATGTATATATTGTATATATTCTGTGTATTCCTTGGATTTCTGTTGAAGTTTTGTACTATGGTTTTGTTTTTTACTTTTGTATAAAATTGGTTGCTTGATTCTTTTTAATAAAAGATCAATAGTTCCCCTTCATTGGTGTCAGTGGGAGGAATTATGCCCCATTATTGGTGTCAGTAGGAGGAATAGTGCCCCATCATTGGTGTCAGTGAGAGAAATACTCCCCATCATGGGTGTCAGTGGGTGGATTCGTGCCCCATCATTGGTGTCAGTGGGAGGAATAGTGCCCCGTCATTGGTGTCAGTGGGAGGAATAGTGCCCCATCATTGGTGTCAGTGGGAGGAATAGTGCCCCATCATTGGTGTCAGTGGGAGGAATAGTGCCCCATCATTGGTGTCAGTGAGAGAAATACTCCCCATCATTGGTGTCAGTGGGAGGAATAGTGCCCCATCATTGGTGTCAGTGGGAGGAATAGTGCCCCATCATTGGTGTCAGTGAGAGAAATACTCCCCATCATTGGTGTCAGTGGGAGGAATAGTGCCCCATCATTGGTGTCAGTGAGAGAAATACTCCCCATCATTGGTGTCAGTGGGAGGAATAGTGCCCCGTCATTGGTGTTGTTATGGAATTATTTCTGATTGGGACTCTAAAAACAGAAATTAAAACTGCAGCTGCAGGAACAGATTCGTAGGACACAATCACTGTGTTTAAAATGTCCGTTCCGTGCCAAAATGTATTATTACATGTTATTTTATACATGGATAAGAAAGGGGTGGTGTGAGATGTTATTAAAAGCTAACAAATAGAACAATTGCAAAAGTAAAACCTTGAGAGGGGAGAGGGGAGTAGACAGAGAGAGCTTCTAGCAGAAGATGTGTCTGTGTATTAGGTGAAGGTTACAGAACACATTTCAACAGTGGGAACAAAATGTAGTCTCTTGTGCTTAAATGAACAATACAGTGAATGTCCATGTCAGTGGGAGGAATAGAGCCCCATCATTGGTGTCAGTAGGAGGAATAGTGCCCCATCATTGGTGTCTGTAGGAGGAATAGTGCCCCATCTTTGGTGTCAGTAGGAGGAATAGTGACCCATTATTGGTGTCAGTAGGCGGAATAGTGCCCCATCATTGGTGTCAGTGGGTGGAATAGTGCCCCATCATTGGTGTCTGTAGGAGGAATAGCGCCCCATCACTGGTGTCGGTGGGAGGAATAGTACCCTATCATTGGGTGTCAGTAGTGGAATAGTGCCCCATCATTGGTGTCGGTGGGAGGAATAGTACCCTATCATTGGGTGTCAGTAGTGGAATAGTGCCCCATCATTGGTGTCAGGGGGAGGAATAGTGCCCTATCATTGGTGTTAGTGGGAGGAATAGTGCCCCATCATTGGTGTCAGGGGGAGGAATAGTGCCCCATCATTGGTGTTAGTTGGAGGAATAGTGACCCATCATTGGTGTCAGTGGGAGGAATAGTGCCCCATCATTGGTGTCAGTGGGAGGAATAGTGTACTATTGTTGGTATCAGTGACGGGAATTATGCCCCGTTGTTGGTGTCAGTGAGAGGAATAGTGCCCCAAGGGCCGGATAAAGGCAAGCAAAGGCCCACATTTGGCCCCCAGGCTGCAGTTTGGAGACCCCTGGTATAGGCTATTGATGCTGTGATATTTAAAATGAAATGAATGTATGTAAAATTGTTGAAGTATTGGTGGCCTGTGAATGAGCGCCCCCGAGTGGCAAGTTTTATCCTATCCCGACCCAATTCTGGCTGGTTTTATCATCTATCTAATATCTGCAAAGAAAAACCAACTAATGGAACCAAAACTGCAGAAAGGCGGAATGTGATCTGACATGGATATTGTCTGCTTACAATTATTCGCTTCATTCCCCTCCTGGAATCCCCCTCCCGATGGTTAGAGATCTGACCTCTCTCTCCAGATTAATGACTGCCAGGGAACTGGAGAACACAAGAAATTATAACTATCCAATATGTTACTAATTCAACATCAGAATTACAAATAATATAACTCTGTACACTGCTGTCTCCCAGCACCACAGTGAGCTGAGCTATACATTGTCACCCATACAGAAAGTTTTTTCAATTGGGAAAAGTTATCTTGCCCTTTCTTTCCCAAATTTCCTGCAGGTGAGGGTTGGGTAAACTTAAAGGGACAGTCTACCCAAACCTGATATTTCTGTATGGTTGATTTAAAGTTAAATCACATGACCACTTCTTATAATTCATTCTTATAACCCCCCTTTAGCTGAATTCCAAGTTCCATTGCAAAACTACATAATTACATCATCACAATCTATAAAGAAGCAAATAATAGGGATATACAGTTGTCACCTTAATAATGGCTTTATATAGAGAAAATCTCACTGTTGTGGGAGGGGCAGAGACACAACCTACTGCAGGAAATCTCACCACCGTGGGAGGGGCAGAGACACAAACTACTGCAGGAAATCTCACCATTGTGGGAGGGGCAGAGACACAAACTACTGCAGAATATCTCATCATTGTGGGAGGTGCAGAGACACAACTACTGCAGGAAATCTCTCCATTATGGGAGGGGCAAACATACAAACTACTGCAGGAGATCTCCCCATTGTGGGAGGGCAGAGACACAAATTACTGCAGGAAATCTCACCATTGTGGGAGGGGCAGAGACAAAAACTACTGCAGGATATTTCCCCATTGTGGGAGGGGCAGAAACACAAACTACTGCAGGGACTCTCACCATTGTGCGAGGGGCAGAGACACAAACTACTGCAGGGGCTCTCACCATTGTGGGAGGGGCAGAGACACAAACTACTGCAGGGAAATCTCCCCATTGTGGGAGGGGCAGAGACACAAACTACTGCACTAGCAAGCTAGCTATGTAAATCAGAACTCCTGGTCTGCATTCTTGTTGCAGTGGTCCTACCTGGTATCCTCTATATTCAAAAGAAGATCTACAGTGGCATCCTACAAATATTTTCAATGACAGTTTTGATAAAGCCTCAGCCTTTATTAAAAATATATACGTATAATAGGGATATTCCCTTTAAAACAACAGAACAGGTGTCTATGTTGGAAAATTCTTTTCTTGCTTTGACAACTGTAAAACGTAGGATATTCCTTCACTTTCCTTCAGTGACAATGATGACTGGGACAAAAAAAAAGAAGATAAATCTCCCCAACGGGACCCAGACGGCAAGAAACCAGACAGGGGTTCTAACCCTTCCACGCTCCACCAAAATTAAATACAAAAAAGTTTTGATTTTACATACACTTCTGTTATATACAGTAAAATCCTCTGCTGAGTATTCTCCTCATCTATTCCCCAGTGATATGGTAAACCTTCACATCAATCTTGTTACTCATTCATTTTGCATCAGCTTCCATTTTTCCTTTTATGCATCCTGCTTTATACCGTATAAAGCCCTACAATTATCCTGATTGCGGTTAGATGCAAACATCCGAAATGTATTACATCATACATAACTTTATATAGAGACGATAAAGATAATTGTTTTTCTTTGATCATGTAAAAAGTATCTCTAGATAAACACACTCAAAAAAACACCGCAGTCTTGCAGCGCTGGGGTAAAGGTTCCAGTTTCCAGCAGGGTGCTCTATGCATGAAGTTTGTACATTTTACATTTTTGTGTAGATTTTCCCTTAGTAAAAAAATGGTATAGACATTAGAGTGTAAGCTTCTCTGGTGCAGAGACTGATGTGTCTGGCTCAGTGTTCTCTGTACGGCACTACAGAATATGTCAGAGCTATATAAATGTATAATAATAATAATAACAGAGTGTAACTGTGGTAGTGACATTAGAATGTACATTTTATTAAATCTTGCAAACATACAGCTTGTTATTAAAAAACATATTTACATATATACAAAAAATTCTATATATACATAAACAAAAACAAACAAGCTTAAATCACCAAATAACAGAAAATAAATTAGAGTTTACGCTCCTCTGGTGCAGACACTTATGTGAATGACTCAATGTTCTCTGTACAGCGCTGCAGAATATGTCAAAGATATATAAATGTATAATAATAATAGTAATGTGTTACTGTGGTGGGACATTAGAATGTAAGCTTCTCTGGTGCAAAGATTAATATGACTGGCTCGGTGTTCTCTGTACAGCACTGCAGAATATGTCAAAGATATATAAATGTATAATAATAATAGTAATGTGTTACTGTGGTGGGACATTAGAATGTAAGCTTCTCTGGTGCAAAGATTAATATGACTGGCTCGGTGTTCTCTGTACAGCACTGCAGAATATGTCAGAGCTATATTGATATATAATATTTATAGCGTGTGACTTAGACAATAGACTGTAAGCTTCTTTTGTGAGAGACTAATGTGACTGGTTCAGTGATCTCTGTACAGCACTGTGGAATATGTCAGAGATATACTGTATAAGGGTATATAAATTAGAGTGTAAGCTCCTCTGGTGCAGACACTTCTGTTAATGACTTAATGTTCTCTGTACAGCACTGCAGAGAATGTCAGAGATATATACAGTAAATGTATAATAATAACAGTGTGTAAGTGTGGAGGAACATTAGCGTGTAAGCTCCTCTGGTGCAGAGACTTGTGTGAATGGCTCAGTGTTCTCTATATGGCGCTGCAAAATATTTCAGAGCTATATAAATGTATAATAATAATGATGTGTAACTGTGGGGGGGATATTAGAGTGTAAGTTCCCCTGGTGCAGATACTGATGTGACTGGCTCAGTGTTCTCTGTACAGCGCTATGGAATATGTCAGAGCTATACTGTATAAGTGTATATAAATTAGAGTGCAAGCTCCTCTGGTGTGGAGACTTATGTGAATGATTCGTTGTTCTTTGTACAGCACTGCAGAATATGTCAGAGATATAAACAGTAAATGTGTAATAATAATAATAGTAATAATAATATTGTGGAACTGTGGGGGGACATTAGAGTGTAAGCTCCTCTGCTGCAGAGACTGATGCGACTGGTTGAGTTTTCTCTGTACAGCGCTGCAGAGTATGTCAGAGCTATCCAGATATATAATAATAGCGTGTGACTTAAGTGGGGACAGTACATAGCTCCCAACTGTCCCTGATTTGGAGGGACTGTCCCTGATTCGGAGCACTGTTCCCAGTGCTAAACCTTTCATCCGATTTCTAAACGGCTGCATTTGTAAATTCCAAAAGCCAATATAAAGAAACAGTAGTGGTAAAAAAAAAAGAACTTGTGGGATTAACTAATCATTTTTTTTGTAGAATTCTCCTTTTAAGGGGGCGTGGCCTATGCCTGCATACTTTTGCTATTAGGTGTCCCTTGTTCCAAACTCAGAAAAGTTGGGAGGTATGACATTATAGAGTAAGCTCTTGTGCGGCAGAGACTGATGTGAATGGCTCAGTGTTCTTTGTACAGCACTGCAGACTATGTTAGAACTATATATATATATATATATATATATATATATATATGCATGCATACCTCCCAACATTTTGAGATGGGAATGAGGGACACCTACTAGCAAACGTATGTAGGCATAGGACACGCCCCTTGCCACACCCCCTTAAAGGAGACCTAACTGAAAAATAAAAGGTTAATTAAATCCACAAGGGCTTTTTTTTTTTTACCACGACTATTCCTTTATTTTGGCTTTTAAATTTAAAAATGCAGCCATTTAGAATTTGGATGAAAGGTTTAGCACTGAGAAACACTTTTTGAAAGATAAAACATGTATTTTATATACATCTATATAGATCAGACTAAAATGAGGGACAAATGAGGAGGAAGGAGGGACAGAGGGACATTGCTCCAAATCAGGGACAGTTGGTAGCTATGTATATATGTATTATAATAATAGTGTGTGACTGTAGCGGGACTTTAGATTGTAAGCTCTTCTGGCGTGGTGACTGACATGAATGGCTTAATCATACTAATGTTTCCTGATCAATCCGGCTATCAGCTTCTGGATGGAGTGAATATTCTGTAATGTCTTTGGGCTCCTTTTGGACGGTGGGCCGGCACACAAGGCTGGGATCAGGACATTGCTCTACTCCTCTGTCCCCTGGTGCAAAATGTTATCATTGACACCCCCCCCCCCCATCCACACAGCTGTCTCTAACAATATGACAGAGCCGTGATCAGAAAAAGCCCCAGGATTCCCCTGCTGCAAGAAAAGACAGGCCAACTGGAATGATGGGCAGTAAGGGGCCCTGAAGGGCCACAGGCCTGCTGGCATATCTCTGCTACAACACTGGGGAGGGGGAAGACTTGCTTAGGAAGAGTTGGGTCACCCTGATCTCTCTGATTCCTTGCATACTGGGACTATTAGTTCCCCAGCAGACAAATCTCTGCATCTTTGAATGTTAAGTATAAAATATATAGAGTGACACATGTCACTGCCGGCGTCCCTCGTCTGTGTGACAAGGACAATGTCCCTGAGTCCCTGAGCCGAGGCCTCTGATGTGTGGCTTGGGTTAATTTGTACATCACACACGGTGAGTAAGTAATGAGTCATTCGGTGTCTGCGCCAGCATGGCGGGCTGACGTCTGCCACCGTCACATTCAGCTTCATTAGTTAGCAGGGGCTTCATTAATGATCTGCCGGGGCTCAGCAGAGAAACGGCAACCTGGGCGGGGGGGGGGGCCACAGAAACATATTGGGGCACTCCAGTGTGTACAGGTGATGGCAGTGAGAATCCGCTTCATCCACAAGACATTCACTCAACTTATGAACTCGCAATCATTACATCATCTTATGTCATCCATCAGATTGTCACATGGTGCAATAAAAAGCAAAGTACTATTTGAGTTATTATTTCAGTGTTTATTAACCACTTGACCTCCGGAAGATTTACCCTCCTGCATTACTTTAACTGACAATTGCGCGGTCATGCCATGCTGTACTTTGAATACAATGTATGTCATTTTTTTCCCACAAATAGAGCTTTCATTTGGTGGCATTTGTTCACCTGTGTGTTTTTTATTTTTTGCGCTATAAACAAAAAAAGACAGACAATTTTGAAAAAAAAAAACACAATATTTTTTACTTTATGCTATAAAACATATCCAATAAAAAAATGTAAAAAAAAACAAACAAATTTGGTCATAAATTTAGGCCAACATGCATTCTGCTACATGTTTTTGGTTAAAAAAAAAAAAAACAATAGCGTATATTGATTGGTTTATGCAAACGTTATAGCATCTACAAGCTACAGTATATATTTATGGAATTTTTTTTTAATACTAGTAATGGCGGCGATCAGCGACTTATATCGGAACTGGGATATTGCAGCGGAAATCGGAACACTAACTGACACCTTTGACACTTTGCGGGAACCAGAGACACTAATGCAGTGATCAGTGCTAAAAATATGCACTGTCACTGTACTAATGACACTTCCTGGGAAGGAGTTAAAGTGGTTGTAAAGGCAGAAGTTTTTTTTATCTTAATGCATTAATGCTGTCAATCAAGGGGGAGAGGGGGGGTGGGGCCGGGTCTCCATGTCTCAATGGTCACAGGGAGCTGTGACTCGGCACAAGTGCCCCCAAGCTGCTTGCTGTGGGGGCACTCAACAGAAGGGGGGGGGCCAGGGTCACATAAGAGGGACCCGAGAAGAGGAGGATCCAGGCTGCTCTGTGCAAATCCACTGCAACAGAGCAGGTAAGTATAACATGTTTGTTATTTTTGAAGGAAAAAAACGAGACTTTACAATCACTTTAAACATCTAGGGTGATTAAAGGGTTAAATGTGAGCCTAGCCAGTGTTTTTGCGTACTGTGTTAGGTGCTTTTACTAAGGAAAGTGATGGATTGTATCCCCTGCTTTGCAGGAACACAAAATCCATCCCTTCCCCCCCTAAAAGAACGGGGATCTGCCTTGTTGATCTCCGTTCTGTGTGTTTTACTGATGATTGGCGGATGCCAGAGGACACACAGTGCTCAGCACCTGCATATTGGCTTCTGGTTAATTTGAAGCCCGCTGTCGGCTGATGTCACAGAGCCGGTCCAGGCTCAGAAAAGAATCCAACCTCATGGTCAGGATCCATCCACATGCCTGGACCGGCACCTGGCTCAGCCTCTCAGTGAGCCACGGAGAGCCTGAGCCGGCCGCTACCGCCCCCTCCACAGCCCGGCACGCCAGTGAGCAAGGGGGAAGGGGGGGTAAAGCAGGTAGCGGTGGCTGGCAGTCAGCGGCTCTCTGCTCAGGGAGCTCTGAGACCTGAGCGATCAGCGGTGTTTGATCGCTTGGTTATCAGCCTTAGAGCCAGCTGGGGACACATGCAGAATCAGAGGTAATTAGGATTCTAAAATAAAAAACATTGCCATACTTCTCTTTAAACTTTGTAGCAATTCCCAAGGTGAGACGGTTGCAACAGGGGCTGATCTATGTCAGACATTAGTGAGCATAGTCTATCAGTGCCCATCAGTGCCCGACAGTGCCACCTATCAGTGCCTCCACATCATTGACACCTCATCAGTGCCCTTCAGTGCCGCCTCATCAGTGAAGGAGAAAAATTACTTATTTACAAAACTTTCTACCAGAAACGAAGTAAAACATTTTTTTTCCCAAATTTTCGGTCTTTTTTCATTTTTTTAGCAAAAATTAAAAAAACCTAGTGGTGATTAATTACCACCAAAAGAAAGCTATATCTGTCTCCAAAAAAATGATAAAAAGTTTGTGTAAAGCAATGCATGACCGCGCAATCGTCATTCAAAGCGTGACAGCGCTGAAAGCTGAAAATTGGCCTGGGCAGGAAGGGGATAAAAGTGCCCGGTATTGAAGCGGTTAAAGACCGAATTTACCGAAGGAGGCTAATTTGTAGCTGGTGAGGACATACCGAAGACGTCACAAGGGGTTGTGAATAGAAGTCTCCAAAATAGAGTGTAAGCCTCCATGTCCTCTAATTAGGTGGATAATGACTATATGACAGCAGAGGGGGGCAGCGGGCAGAGATTATGCCCGGAACGTCCCCCACGATGGCATTTTGTGGGCTCATCATTTTCCTGGATTAGCACAATACAGCGAGGGGATAAATTATAGCACAGGACACTGAGCTGCCACAAAAAACAACGTGAGCAATGAACAGCCGGCACAGCAGCCCCCGAGCCAACGTTTAGTCATCTAGAAGAGAAATTCTGGAGTCTGACAAACACCGCCGTCCAACAAAAAATGGGGCCAGAGTGACAAGTCCCAGAATCCTCTGCTCCAGCCTGCGAGCTGCTCAGGTGCCAGGATTGCACCGAACACATAAATGTAAAGAGGTATCAGTTATATAATAAGGCACCGTACAGAACTGAGCCCAACAGCTGACAGTCTACAGCAGCTTTCAGGCGTTAGCAATAACAGTTGTCGAGCAGCAATGACTGTCCAGGGTGAAGGTAAACAGTCACAACTCTGCCAGAGTTCATTGTGCACACTGCGCTCATCAACATGCTAATGACTTTTGTAAAGACAACCTTTCCATTTTCATTACATACCTTATTTTAGCCACAATTACATCATCGCTGGGCCTCCCTACGCAATGCAGGTGTTCCATCAGATTAGGCGACCTGTCAAAACGGAAGTGACGTTCCGTCGCCGCCATCTTGGTACACCCCCGCAGTCGGCCACAGTAAGGATACAGTGAGAAGGCAGACATCTTTTTACACCCACCAGAGTCTTGCATTTCACACTTATTTTTACCACTATACTGAGCTTATATAGTGACATACAGTACAGTAAAACCTTGGATTGCGAGCATAATTTGTTCCAGAAACATGCTTGTAATCCAAAGCACTCTTATATCGAAGCAAATTTCCCAATAAGAAATAATGGAAACTCAGGTGATTTGTTCCACGACCATTTATTCATAAATCCTTCAGTTTATAGTCCATATAAAAAGATTATAATGATGTGATAGGTTGTGTAACCATAAAATGTCCATCCACAAATGGAAGCCTTCACAAGGGGATTAGAAGAAAAATCCAGCAGGAGCTACAGGGTATAAAAGAGAAGAGAGGCGCCTCTAAGTGTAATAATATGGTTACATTTAATGAAGGTACAACATTTAGCAACGCACATGGTTGATGATTAAAATAGGCACATCTAAGTATGCAGGCATCTGAGGTTAAATTGTGTGCCTGCATACATAGATGTGTCTGTTTTAATCATCAACCATGTGAGTTTCTAAATGTTGTACCTTCATTAAATGTAACCATATTACTACACTTAGAGGCGCCTCTCTTCTCTTTTATACTCAGTTGTGACATGACGCTACTCTTATATCAAGACATCGCTTGTACGTCAAGTCGAAATTTATTTAAAAAATTTTGCTTGTCTTGCGAAACACTCTCAAACCAAAGTTTTACTGTATTTAGAAATCCATCTGACTGTTTTAATGTTGAATTATAAAATCAGCGGTGTTCTGTCAGATTAGCAAACCTGTGAGATCAGAACGCTTGCTACTGCTTTTAAAATTCAACATGAAAACAGTCAGATGGATTTCAAATTACTGTATGTCACTATATAAGCTCAGTTTAGTGGTAAAAATAAGTGACATGCAAAACTCTGGTGGGTGTAAAAAGATGTTGGTTTGCTGCCTTCTCACTGTAACCACTTTAAGCCCCGTACACACGAGCCAAATATCTGGCGGTATCGGGCGGTTCAAAAGAAACCGGCAGACGTTCAGCCCACATGTACAACAGGCAGTCCGATAGATGCTGGCCAAACATCCAGCTTCTGTTGAAGGGGCATGACCAAAAAAGATCTGCCAATCAGCATCCGATGAGTGCTCTCAGCGAATGGGAGATTGCTGACCGCTGTGTTCTGGCATGCACACGGGGGGGGGGTCCCCTTTCAGAATACAATAGTCAGTGAGGGGATCGCTGTACTAACATTGTGTAGTTAGTACAGGATATCCTCCTGAGCTCTTCAGGTTTTTTTTCCATTCAGCCCATTGGATTGAATGAAAAAAACCTTCTAGTGTGTACCAGGCTTTAGAGTGTTGAAACAAACCATTTACCACTGACAGGGGTGCTTACAAGGACACAGGGTATGCAAACACAACACAGGGCATGCAGAAAAGCACCAATACATCCGTCAGGACATATGCGCTGGCATGTGCACTCTAATGTGAACCATCCCTTTCCCCAGGGGTGGACCCGAATATAAACATTCAGCTCAATCAATAGTTCCTGTTAAGAGTCTGCAGGGGAGGGACAAATAAGACCGTCCAATCACATGTGCAGGAACTTTATAGACATAAAACCATTAGCCAATCTGTTTGCTCAGAAAATGATCATCTGTGGGATACAATGGGGGTTGATATACCAAAGGCAAATAGACAGTACACTTTTGAAAGTGCAGTTGCAGTTGCGGCCGAAATTATAACTCCCAGCATTGGTGTGAGTGGCCACAATACAAACCCTCAGCGCTAGTGTCATCAGACGAAATACGTAACCCCCAAGACTGGTGTTAGTGGCAACACTACTAAGCCCCTCCCCCTCAACATTGGTGGACAGTAAACCTAACCCTATAGCAGGGGGGATACTTACCTCACATGCTCTCTATATCTTTCCTTTTACTGATCGGACAGAGATCACCCTCCTCTCTCCCCTCTGGTGCCCAACAGGTAGCAGACCCAGCCCAACACAAGGTAGTCTGAATATAGAGAGCCCGTGGGCTGTGTGTTGGGCACCAGGGCTCTAAACAGAGGAAGAAAAGTGGATCATTTTTTAAAAAATGTTTTTCCTAAGCAGCGCAATGGCCGAAGTTGAGAGTTTCAGTTTCTGAAAAAATTTTGTGGATGGTGAAATCAATCATTTTGCGGGAAAATCAATGTATCCAAAAGTGCTTATTCCTACTGAGGATCTGCTTGTTAGAGGAACCATCAGAGATAGTAATCAGACCTATGAACACATCCAATCAGAGGCTATCAATGCTGAATACAGTTGAGATACAGTTGGAAAGTGAGGTGGCAAGTTTCTCTGCAGTCTGGCATGGCTGCCCAACATGTGCCTGTAGTCTGTAGGATTCAATATTGAGTTGGCCCACCCTTTGCAGCTATAACAGCTTCAACTCTTCTGGGAAGGCTGTCCACAAGGTTTAGGAGTGTGTCTATGGGAATGTTTGACCATTCTTCCAGAAGAACATTTGTGAGGTCAGGCACTGATGATGGACGAGAAGGCCTGTCTCTCAGTCTCCACTCTAATTCATCCCAGAGGTGTTCTATCGGGTTGAGGTCAGGACTCTGTGTAGGCCAATCAAGTTCCTCCACCCCAAACTCATTCATCCATGTCTTTATGGACTTTGCTGTGCGCACTGGTCCAAATCATTTGGTGGAGGGGGGATTATGTTTTGGGGTTGCTTTTCAGGGGTTGGGCCTGGCCCCTTAGTTCCAGTGAAGGGAACTCTTAAGGTGTCAGCATACCAAGACATCTTGGACAATTTCATGCTCCCAACTTTGTGGGAACAGTTTGGGGATGGCCCCTTCCTGTTCTAACATGACTGCGCACCAGTGCACAAAGCAAGGTTCATAAAGACATGGATGAGCGAGTTTGGGGTGGAGGAACATGACTGGCCTGCACAGAGTCCTGACCTCAACCCGATAGAACACCTTTTAGATGAATTAGGGTGGAGACTGCGAGCCAGGCCTTCTCAACCAACATCAGTGTCTGACCTCACAAATTCTCTTCTGGAAGAATGGTCAAACATTCCCATAGACACACTCCTAAACCTTGTGGACAACCTTCCCAGAAGAGTTGAAGCTGTTATAGCTGCAAAGGGAGGGCCAACTCAATATTGAACCCTATGGACTAAGACTGGGATGCCATTAAAGTTCATGTTGTGTGTAAAGGCAGGCGTTCCAATACTTTTGACAATATAATGTATGTCCTTCATAAGTCACAATACATTTCCTGGGAATGGATGGAAAATGCCCGCCACTGTCAGAGCACTGATCCTACGAGACGTCCCGTTGTTTTTACATCTCTTCTGGCTAATGCAATGTGATGTCAGAGAAGGGATTCATCCTGGGAACGTCCAGTACTGTAGAAGTGACTGATGTCTGTAATAACCCAGGACATGAGAACTGATTGTGAACAAAACCGTCGTGGTGACTTAAATTCAGCGTTTCAGTAAAAAAAAAAAAAATATCTATGCTTTTTTTTTTTTTTTGGAAAAAAATGCCGGTTGCCTCTTGACAACAAAGTAGCCATTAAGCCAGTAGCTGTTCTAATGATAGGGGATAGGGGACATGCCCCCAACATCAGACAACAGCGGTTTAGCATTCAGCGCAGGGATCTCTGCAGGTTTCTGGTGATTTTTTTGCTCTGACTGATGTCCTCTTACTGAAGCCGAACTGCTGTGACTTTAACACCATCCAGTCCGGGCCAAGTCTGATATTCTTCTCCTACTTAAAAAAAAAAAAAAACTACCACCCCTCCAAACATTATATATTTTTGAGGCAGAGGCCGTAGAGAATAAAATGGTGGGTGTTGCATGTTTTTATGTCACACAATATTTGCACAGCGTTTTTTTGTTTTTGTTTTTTAAATACACTTTGATGAATTTTAATGCACAAAAACACAATAAAACACCCAATTTTTAGGTAAAATATAAAAGATGTTAGGCTCAGTAAATAGATTCCAAACATGTCATGCTTTAAAATAGAGTAACTGCAAAAACAAAAACAGAGGGCGCACCAGCGCATTACCCTTTGTGAGAGCTTTATTGATACAAAAAATAATCAGATGTATACTCACAAACGGTAACATCAAATAGACACATCAAAGTCCAAAAGTACTCTAAACAGCCTGGTCCACTGGGCAAGTCCCAAATGCGAGATGATTTTCCAAACGTTGACGCGTTTCAAGGGGGGGATCCCCCTCTTCTTCAGAGCCAATCTAAAGAAGAGGGGAGTCCCCCCCCCCCTCGAAACACATCAGCCGTTTGGAAAAATCTTGAATTGACATAAAAAACGTCATTGACAGAATCGTGCTGCAATCGCGGGAAAACACGCCTTTAAAAATTGCATGAAACTTGTCACCCGAAAAGGAGCCTCAGTCTGCCAGGACCTTAACTACATGGAGTTTGTATGTCCCCACCCTGTGCTTGCATTGAATTCTCCTAATTAACTGGCCCTAGCATGTTTGCATTTGAGATAAAGAACTTAGATTGTAAGCTCTTGAAGGCAGGGACTAATGGGACTGATGTGCTGGGTAAATTGTCAGTGCTATATAAATTCCTGTAATAATAATACATTGAGGGGAATTTTTCCAAACTGGGGTGGCTGCGCATGGCAACCAATCAACTCGTAGTTCTGAAATTTAAACATTTTAAAGCTTAAACTATAACTAAAGGCAAAACTTTATTTTTTTTTTGTTTTGGATAGAGTGGAGAGGGATTAGAACCCCTATCAGTTTTTATTGCTGTCTGTGATCCCGTTAAGGAGATCCCCCCTCTCTATTTCTCCTATTTTCCATTATCATTAAGAGTGAAAGTAAAAGAAAATTCCAAATGTTGGGATGTCCCCAGAAAAGTAATAGAGGGGAAATCCTCCAATGGGGACACTAGTTCTGGTGACCTGGGGGGTCCCCAAGGAATTACCTTAATTTGCAGGGATTTCCCCTCACTTCCTGTTTGACCATGGGACAGGAAGTGGAGGGAAATCTCTGCAATGAGACACAGATGGCTTGTGCTATCTTACGCTACTTATGCTATCCAAAAAAAAAAAAGGTTTGTGATTTTTGCGCGCATTCCCACAACGCATTAATGTGAATCTAGCCTTACTAAAGATAGAAGCACAGCTGCTCCAGATTCCGTCCACTCCATTTTCGATCATTTCCCCCCATTGTGTGTAATGTTCTCTCACAATAATTCTTCGCCAAATGCACACGCCGTCGCATCTCTTCCATTTTTATTGCCGTGTGTCATCTATTTGGCATTGGATTTGCGTTGGTTGCGGGACAAGCAGGCAGAGCCATTGTCTGGTTACACAAGATGACTAAAAAGTCAGGTAGCAGGTGGTGCAGCGCGAAGATTAATGTTGTGAAACTGCTTATTATTGGAAGAAGATTACATTTGGCTTACTTTCATCAGCCGTCTTTTCTTTTTAATCCTATTTAGCCCGGACATAGAGCGCTTTCCGAGCCATTTACCTAAATTGTGGGACTTTGGAAGGCGGAGTCGCTCAGGCGTTACGACTTTCCTGGGTTATTTTGGTGATCATATGAAAAACAGAAATATCCTTACCTTGACTCTCAATGGCAGAACAAAGGTTACATTATATAAGAGACCTAAAACACTAATACATTGGGGTTGATTCACTGAAGGCAAATAGACTGTGCGATTCAGTCTGCAAGGGCATTTGCTCCAGAGCTTAGTGAATATGGTGAAGCTCTCTGCTGACTTCCATCATCCAATCACGTGCAAGCAAAATGCTGTTATTTTTCTATTTTCCTTGCATGTGATGGGTGTTCTTTGCAAAGTGATCCTTCCCCTCATTTACTAAGCTCGGGAGCACTTTCACTTGCAATGTACACAGTCTATTTGCCTTTAGTAAAACAACCCTATAACGCTGCATGACCAGTCGTAGCCCAATGAGTTCAATGGCACTCATTCCAATCGATGCGACAAAGCCCTGCACTACTTTGATGCGATTTTCTTGCGACTTCAGTGCTAGATAGTGTAATGTCGCACTCAGAATTGTGCGACCTTGGAGACGCAATAGTGGGAACGCAGCCTATAATTGCTACATTTGCAGGAGAGCTTGTTCTGTTGAAAAACAACAGACTTACTGGCAGGATCACCAGATGAAAAGAAATGAAAGAAAGCCTAAAAATAAAACAAAAAAAAAAATAATACAGCCTTCACATCTAAGAATTGGTAAGTTGCAATATAATAAAAGTTTGCTTTTGGGTTTACTTCCCCTTTAAGCTATGCAGAGGTTGTGCAATGTGTTTGGTACACTGTCACACAATAGTAGTGTTTATAGCTGTGCTGCTGGCCGTATCCCTCAGACATGGGGCAGGGCAGGCACAATACCTGGTGCTGTACCAACTGGCGTATGTCCAAGAGGAGCACCTTCAGCTGGAAGTTTCATACTACAGGAGTGGGTGAATGGACACCAGAAAACTGAACATCCCAGTTGGACAAATTATTTGTGGTTCTGTTTAGCCAGTCATATGATTCAGGAACCCTTCCAGCAGTGGTGGCTGGTGCTCAAAATTTTTGGGGGGCGCAAACAAACTGAAAAATACTGAACCCCCCCCCCCCCCCCATCAATTACAGCCTCACTGTGCCCATCAATTACAGCCTCACTGTGCCCATCATATGCAGCCACTGTGCCCATCAATTACAGCCTCACTGTGTATTGGTAACTGTAAGCACAAACACACAAGTCCATATATAACAGGAGATATAAAAGGCTGAGCAACTTAGTCCATAGGGGACAGGCTGGAAGTTCAAGGGTTAAGTGGTAACCGGTAATGTAATGGTTAAAGTAGGCTGGTAGGCTAGGCGGCTGCTGTTTCCTCAGAGAGCTGGCTCTGTGATGGATGAGAGAGGGGTAGAAAAGGAAGCGCCACCTGAGTGTAGTATTAACAAATGATGTTTAATGACACCAGGTAAAAACACACTTACAGGATAAAAACATATAAAAGGCTCATCTGTATAGGTATGTGGTCCTCAGGATCAGAGGGAACACCGAGGACCACATACCTATACAGATGAGTCTTTTATATGTTTTTATCCTGTAAGTGTGTTTTTACCTGGTGTCATTAAACATCATTTGTTAATACTACACTCAGGTGGCGCTTCCTTCTCTACCCCTCTCACAGCCTCACTGTGCCCATCGATTGCAGCCTCACTGTGCCCATCGATTGCAGCCTCACTGTGCCCATCGATTGCAGCCTCACTGTGCCCATCATATGCAGCCACTTGTGTACAATAAAGGGGAGTTGGGACTTTAAATGAAGCACCCCAAAGGTGCCTCCATCCCGGTAATGAATGCAAGAAAAGGGCAGTTGGGACTTTAGATGAAGCAATTGAATAGTGTAGGTGAGTTATATAAAATATTTTTAATAGCATTAATCTCAAGACATTGAACCATTGTTAATTTCATATATATACACATGGAGCGTGCACAGAGGCTGAGCATAATAAGTAAGAAAACGCTGCAGTTGCTGTCCGGGTTGGTGAGTGTTGTTGGTTAACCATCCATACTCATAAAAAAAACATTTTTTGAGAATTTTTTCTCTAGAGTACAGTACATCTTTCTATATATATTCCATAGGAATGTTTGCCGCATCCGCTCCTGACAAGTGGGAATACACACGAAACGCGTAGAGCTTTACTTGATGCCGCAGTTACACCCCATACGGACTGATATTCATTCATCCATTACTAGTATAATCTATGATGTTTTTATATCACTTGACAGATGCGCAGATACCATGTGGGCGCATGTGCCAGCGTAAGGCATGGTGTCTGTGGCACGTGCATGCCCCCCTTTTTTATTTATTCATACATCTACTATTTCGATCATGTGTTGTTATGCATGTACTTTTCTTACTTATTATGCTCAGCCTCTGTGCACGCTCCATGTATATATATATGAAATGAACAATAGTTCAATGTCTTGAGATCAATGTTATTAAAAATATTTTATATTAACTCACCTCCACTATTCAATTGCTTCATCTAAAGTCCAAACTCCCCTTTTCTTGCAATCATATGCAGCCACTTGTGCCCATCAAATGCAGCCACGTGTGCCCATCAAATGCAGCCACTTGTGCCCATCATATGCAGCCACTTGTGCCCATCATATGCAGCCATTGTGCCCATCAAATGCAGCCACCTGTGCCCATCATATGCAGCCACCTGTGCCCATCATATGCAGCCACCTGTGCCCATCATATGCAGCCACTTGTGCTCATCATATGCAGCCACTGTGCCCATCATATGCAGCCACTTGTGCTCATCATATGCAGCCACTGTGCCCATCATATGCAGCCATTGTGCCCATCATATGCAGCCACTTGTGCTCATCACAAGCAGCCATTGTGCCCATCATATGCAGCCACTTGTGCTTATCATATGCAGCCATTGTGCCCATCAAATGCAGCCACTTGTGCCCATCATATGCAGCCACTTGTGCCCATCATATGCAGCCATTGTGCCCATCATATGCAGCCACTTGTGCTCATCATATGCAGCCACTTGTGCTCATCACAAGCAGCCATTGTGCCCATCAAATGCAGCCACTTGTGTTCATCATATGCAGCCTCACTGTGCCCGTCAAATGTAGCCACTTGTGCACAGTATATAAAAGGGGAAAAAAACGCGCTTAGTAAAAAAATTAATGAAATACATATGTCAAATAATAATTTAAAAATTCCAATGAGCAGCAGCTTATTGTGAGATATACTCAAAACAATGTATGGAAGGAAGAAGCTGCGCTACTTTAAGGTTAAATCCAAACAATTGCTTGTAGGTAACAGAATGTGATGAAATGACAGTTCAATTCTGATCCAAACAGACACCAAAGTGAGCTTGATCAACAAATTGTGCCACCACCTTAAGAAAAACTTGCTTACCAGCTGGCAAGAAAAACCAAGCAGATGGCTTTAGCCCAGCCAAGGCCTTTGCTTGTATGGAAGATCGTCTGGCAAGCTTTGATTGGATGGCTGCATAAATTCTCCAAACGCTCCTGGCGCCGCACGACTCAGACTTAAATGCTCAGTGCCTCAGCCATGCATAAGGAGAGAAGACCAACCATAGCATAATATTGCCTCAAACAGTATTTATTATAAAATTAGGTATTGCACTTACATTTAAAAAAGTTAAAATCGCGATTTTAACTTTTTTAAATGTAAGTGCAAACGCCTAAAGCCATCTGCCTGGTGTTGCTTGCCAGCTGGTAAGCAAGTTTTTCTTAAGGTGGTGGCACAATTTGTTGATCAAGCTCACTTTGGTGTTTGTTTGGATCAGAACTGAACTGTCATTTCATCACATTCTGTGCCACTTGTGGCCAGTATATGCAGCCATTAGTGCCCACGACCACCTCGCAGGTCTGACGCCCCCCACCCCGCTCGTGGCTCTGACGTCCCCCCCGCTTGCGGCTCTGATGGCCCCTCCCACTCGCGGCTCTCTGACAGCACCCCCAGCAGGTGGCCACTTCCTGCCAGTCCTGATGTCCGTCCTCGTGTCTCCTCTGTGCCACCTCTTCCTAAGCGCCAGGCATCCAATAGGATGCCCTGGCGCTTTGGCCAATCGGGAAACTGATTGGCGGGGAGGAGTGTTAGTGTGAAAATAGCGAAAATGTATTCACTATCATCACACAATTGGGTAGGATCAGGGCGCACTCTCTGCGCCCCGAGCCCACCCTATTTTGAAGCCAATTAGAGCCTCTGGCTCTAATCAGGTGCTTCAAAAAGTACCACCCCCTCCTGCTTCCACCATAGGAATCCATGCGTCTGGCGTAATGAAAGGGGCCAGGCGCATGGATGGGGGGGGCAGCGCCCATGCACCCACAATGCACGGGCTGCCCCTGCCTTCCAGGAAGCACAGAAGACAAGAGAGTGACACCACTTCTCTCTGACAGTTGAGGAGCACAGTGGGGTCACCTGATACTCTGGGGTTGATATACAAATACTGAAGGGTGCAAACTCTGGTGCATCTGTGCATGATGGCCAATCAGCTTCTAACTTCAGTTTGCTCAATTAAGCTTTGACAATAAAACCTGGAAGCTGATTGGTTCCTATGCAGAGCTGCACCAGATTTTTCTCCAGTTTTAGTAAATCAACCCCCTCTGAGTGCTGCTGTGCAGAGGATTTACAGGAAGGTACAATGAAGACAAATTCAGCTACTTATGTCAGTTGTTTTTAAAAATATACATTTTTTATTTTATTTTTATATTTTTATAATTTTTTAGCCCCAGTTTCACATATAGCCTAATTGGATGCATTTGAAACCGCATCTGATTCACATGACATGTGAACCAAACCGGCTTTTTATTGAGCCGGTTCACATATCTGTGGGCTGGCCACAGTGCTTATTAAAAAGAGTGCTGTACAATTTTCAGTACAGTTCAGGTACGATTTTCAAGTAGAGATTGACCGATATATTTTTTTCAGGGCTGATACGATACCTTACAAGCCGATAGCCAATATCAGGTGCGTATACTCTGTACATTTAATTTTTTTATTTTTACACTGACACTTCAGCCCCGCAAGATTTGCCCCCTTAATGACCAGACCATTTTTTGCGATACGGCGCTGCGTCGCTTTGACAATTGCGCGGTCGTACGGACGCTGTACTCAAACAAAATTGACATCCTTTTTTCCCTACAAATAGAGTTTTTTTAAATGGTATTTCATCACCTCTGCGGTTTTTATTTTTTGCACTATAAACAAAAAAAGATCGACAATTTTGAAAAAACACCAATATTTTTTACTTTTTGCTATAATAAAAAACTAATTTCTTCCTCAGTTTAGGCCGATATATATTCTTCTACATAATTTTGGTAAAAAAAAACGCAATAAGTGTATATTGATTGGTTTGCGCAAAAGTTATAGCGTCTACAAAATAGGGGATAGATTTTTTGGCATTTCTATTATAATTTTTTTTTTTTTGACTAGTGATGGCAGTGATCAGCTATTTTTATCGGGACTACGACATCGCGGCAGACACTTTTGACACTTTTTTTGGGACCACTGACATTTATACAGTGATCAGTGCTATAAATAGCCACTGATTACTGTATAAATGTTAATGGCAGGGAAGGGGTTAACAATAGGGGGCGCTCAAGGGGTTAAATGTGTGTCCTAGGGAGTGTTTCTAAATGTATGGGGGCTGGGCTGACTGGAGGAGGAGAGAGATCGCTGTTCCTAAGCATTAGGAACAACAGATTAGTCTGCTCACCCCTGACAGAACGGAGATCACCTGTCTGTTTACATTGACAGACCTTTGATCGGTCTCTCTAAGGAGCGATTGCGGATGTTCAGCGGCGCACGCACTTTGGCTCCATCGTCGCGCCGCACGTGCGCCCTAGTGCTCTTAAAGCGCCCAACCTACAGCTACGACGGCTTGCCCAGGGGAGACAACCTGCTGAAGTATAACTGCGGCGGCTGGTCCTCAAGTGGTTAAAAAAAATAAAAAATTATATCACTTTTATTGCTGTCACAAGAAATGTAAACATCCTTGTGACAGTAACAGGCAGTGACAGGTACTCTTTATGGAGGGATCGGGGGTCTATAAGACTCCAAACCCCTCTGCTGCACTTGAAAGTATTCAAAACGTCAAGATCTGTGTTTTTGAATACTTTCTATTTTTTAAAACTGGCGCCTTTTAAGATGCCAGTAATCCGGAAGTGATGTCATGACATCGCTTCCGGGTTACTAGATCAGAGACGAATGAAGCATCGGCTTTGTTGGGGTGTTCGGCCAGTCGCTGGATGTGCCACCTGGTGGCTCGGGTCTCCCAGTGGGACCGGAGAGCCAGGGCAAGCGGCGGAAGGCAGCAGGAGGGGGGTTGTGGGAACGTCCCCTTCCGCTGCTTGTAATAACAGCTGAGCTCCTGCTGAGCCACATGATGTACTCCCGTGTGTAGGAGGTGCTGGATTTCTACACGTGCATCCAAAGGTGCATGAATAAATATAATTGAGTAAATAAATATATATATATATATATATATATATATATATATATATATATAAATCAGCAAAAATAGTCATGTGAATTCATCGACGGGAAAAAAGTCTCATGTGCAAAATAATCATAATAAATAATGTATAAGTCCAATCTGTAGTGCTAATTATAAGTGAAAAATGTCCAAAGTGACTTGTGCAGAAATCATTCATAGATCAAATCTTGTGCAAGCAACGTAGGGTGACGTTCGTGCTCGCCTTCACATAGAAGAGCAGGCTGCGGATAATGGAGGCACGCAAACAGACCACGGTATCAGGAGCTCAGCAGCCATGATTATCGTGGTCTGATTGCAGGGGGGAGGGTATAGCCAGGCAGGATCAATCAGACAGGTGTTACAGGGTGCCAAATTACACAGTACAAGCACTGTGCTGTATAACATGCTTTAAAGAAGGGATGTGCAATTAGCGGACCTCCAGCTGTTGCAAAACTACAAGTCCCATCATGCCTCTGCCTCTGGGTGTAATGCTTGTGGCTGTCAGAGTTTTGCTATGCCTTATGGGACTTGTAGTTCTGGAACAGCTGAAGGTCCGCTAATTGCATATCCCTGGTTTAAAGGAACAGAATCTGTGGGGGGTTTTTGGGGTTAACAAACTCTTTAAATCTTTTTAAAGTTGTCAGACCTTTTGGACATCTGATTTTGGGTGCAGGAACACCTTCACTGATAGCCTTCTCTATTTAAGGTCAGCATTGATTTTTGGGATCCTGGCTCATGATGCGATGCCTTTTGGCATTGTGTATCATTGTTATACATTTTTTCTTTCTTTTCTCTTTTGTCTGTGTATGACGTTTTGTAATTGTTAATTAAGCCTGGCATGAGTTACCCTAATGGGCTTGTATATGTTCACAGATTCATTTGGGTATGCAAAGTTCTCCTTTAAGTGATGACCACAATAGTCGTATATATCAGGATTGTTGTCCATTGATGTGTGGAGTTCATGCTTGGCGTGTCCCTTCTCGGTCTCCCCTCAGTTCGGATGGCCAGGATGGCCTTGAGGTACATTTTTCTCTTTCCTTCCCCTCCCCCCCCCTTTTTTTTCTCTTCATGTATTCTGTACAGACCTGTTTATATATGGATAGATATATCTATCTATCTATCTATCTATCTATCTATCTATCTATCTATCTATCTATCTATATATATATATAATTTTTCTTTTATAATTTTTTTTTTGTTTGTAAATAGGTTTTGACTAAAATATGAAGCAATTCAGCCTTGAAGAAGTGGATGTACCGATATTACTGCGAAACATGTCAGCTTTTACTGCTTGTATATATGTGTACCTACTGTACACTTTACTGTTTTTATAGGGAAGATATTTGGTCCCTTGTTTATATATGTGTTTTGTGTACAGTGAACCTTGCGCTATGAATAAGTGATAAAAAAAAAAATTTAAGTGAAAGATAATGTTTAAAGGGGTTGTAAAGGTTCGTGCTTTTTCACCTTAATGCATCCTATGCAGTCACTGGCCCCCTAGCCCCACCCCGTTTTACTTACCTAAGCCCCGAATTTCCGTCGGCGCGTCCCTGACGTCCCTTTCTCCACAGGTTTCTGGCTCTTGATTGGATAGATTGATAGCGCAGCCACTGGATCCCGCTGCTGTCAATTAATTCCAATGACACGGGCGCCAGAGGGGGGGGGGGTCGAGTCCTGCATTCGGCCTCTATGCTGGACTCGGGAGCACGCCCGCAAGGTAACCCCATCAGGAGAGCGCTTCCCCAAGGGGGTTATCTAATGCAGAGAGAAGCCCCAAGAGCCGTCGAGGGACCCCAGAAGAGGATGTTTGGGGCCCCTCTGTGCAAAAAGAGCTGCACAGTGGAGGTAAGTATGACATGTTTGTTATTTAAAAAAAATAAAAAACGATCCTTTAGTATCACTTTAAGTGAAAAAAAAATCCTTAGATATATATAAGCTGCTCCCCTCAAGTGTAGACAAGCTAACTTGAATAATCAGTGACAGTGGAAGGGGGTGCTAATGGGTTCATTTGTTCAGCTAACAATCAATTAGTATTCAACATTGACACCTATACAGCATGATAACTCTGTGCTAAATAACTGACATTTTGCATTCCATAAACACACATAGTGAAAACATAATTAAATCAATTCATTTAAAAGTCCATATGTTCTTCTGTGATATTTTCCAACACTGGACGCCATCACCATAAGCTTGATACTGTAAAGTTGCACCCGATGTGTGTGGTTCACTTTCCTGCTCACCAGAAGGACATGACCTCTAACTAAAAAGAAGGTCAGAATAGGCTTTGTTTGAGGATCTTTAAACTTGCTTGAGTAGTAACTGGAGATGAATCGAGGTTAGCCCATTACAAATAAGATAGAGAGGGTTCCATAGCGTAAAACTGTTTATTTTAAAATAACATACATAGCAAAATGCCAGGCTGCTTATGTTCAAAAGTGCCCTTTCCTGGCACTGAGGACACTGGCATGTAGTACTATTGGCAGGATTGCACTGCCGCTCTGCTCTCGTGGTCCGGCGTGCGTTCCAATGCCGTAGTACAGTAAACCGGAAGTTCGGGACCCGGAAGTGACCGGAATGCGCCTTTTTGAGAACACCGACATACCATTCCGGACCTCCAGAGCACTGTGCTGCAGTGGCGGCTGGTGTCTTTTTCTTTTGTGGGGGCGGCAAACAGCCACCCCCCCTAGGTGGGTCGGCAGCGGTGGAAATCCCCCCCTCCCCGGGAGGACAGCCGGGACATC
This sequence comes from Aquarana catesbeiana, assembly GCF_042186555.1. NCBI lineage: Eukaryota > Metazoa > Chordata > Amphibia > Anura > Ranidae > Aquarana > Aquarana catesbeiana. The sequence continues at coordinate 52,350,540 of NC_133331.1, read as the reverse complement.
AAAGCCCCGCACTTACCCCATCTAGGAAGCGGGTGGGTAGCGTGTTTGGCTTCTTTCTTCCTTCTCCTGTGGTGAGGATCACTGTGCCCTCCTCCTCTTTCTAGGCGTCCATAAGGATTGCCTGACCTTTCAGCCAATCGGGAAACGGGTATCAGACCTGGGCTTCCTGATTGGCGAAGAGGCGATTCAGTGTTAGAAAAGCAAACATTTTCTAACACACCTAGGTTGGCTCCGAGCACAATGCTCTGCGCTCCGAGTCCACCCTATTTTGAAGCCTATTAGAGCCTATGGCTCCAATCAGGTGCTTCAAAAAAACACCCCCCACCGCTGTAATTAATGCCCCCTGAAAGGGGCTGGACGCCTGAATAGGGGGTGGCCACGGTGGCCTTTAATAGATTCCTGCTATGCAGGAATCTATTAACCATATAGGGGGTGGCGTGGATAGAGGGGGTGGCGCCCGTGCACCCTTAATGGACTGTAACTGTAACTGAGGGCTCGGGAGTGACGTCATTGCGGCTCTGGCCGCTCACACAGCTGGGAGTTCATAAACCCAGAAGGAAGACCGGGGGAAGATGTCTCAGCAGTGACAGTACGCCACTGGAGGGCTTCGTTTTAATGGAAGTATTTCAGAATGTGCTAGTATGCGATGCAATGCATACTAGCACATTATGCTATTATTTTGCAAGGGAAAGTTTTTATTGCAGCGATTTACTCCCGCTTTAAAGGAAGCTCCTACGTGAATATGAAACTAACAATTTTCACTCCCCCGGTGGAGACAGTCTATGTGCTGAGCATATCTGGATCTAAAGTGGGGTACACACTATAAGAAAATTGGGGCGAACGATCGTCCGATTTTTCCTTGTTGTTTCACAGCAAGTTTGAACCAAGGAAGGAAATAAAAATGAAAATTTGCGTATGACAAAGGCTTTTTTTGCTGTTTTAGCGTTTCTGATAATGGGCAGTCTTTCGTTTCTGATTTTTTTCTTGTGCGAAAATCATACGAAAACAGTAAACATAAAACAAAAATCCTTCGTTTGGTTCCCTACTAGTAAAATGTTGTCATTTTCCCCTTTGAAAATGTTAGTTTGGAAGGTTGGAATTGGCTGTCAAAGGTGGGGTACACACTATCAGAAAATCTTATGATCTTTCTTCAGATGAAAACGTTCGTCCGATTTTCTTATAGTGTATGAGGCTTTACTCTGGCATTCAGCATGGCTCTCATCCACACCGATGTCCTATGGCTTCCTGTAGCCGCATCTTCGACCTGGACCTGAAAATGCAGCCGTTGTGTTCTCGGGTCCCAGCTCCACCCTCTCTATCATCACCTAGAAATAGATTGGTAGACAAAATTCATTTGTTCGTTCATTCATCTTCTAATGCTTAACAAGGACAAATTGTTGGTCGTTATCAATCACATGGATGAGAAGATTCAAAGGATCAGAATGGTATATTTTTCTTATTTTTTTTTTCTTATCTGACAGAACAAAGTTCTAATGCCGCGTACACACGGTAGGACTTTTCGGCTACAAAAGTCCGACAGCCTGTCCGACAGACTTTCGACGGACTTTCGGCGGACTTGCGGCAGACTTTCTAACGAACGGACTTGCCTACACACGATCACACAAAAGTCCGACGGATTCGTACGTGATGACGTACACCGGACTAAAATAAGGCAGTTGATAGCCAGTAGCCAATAGCTGCCCTAGCGTGGGTTTTTGTCCGTCGGACTAGCACACAGACGAGCGGATTTCTGGGTCCGGCGGAGTTACGACGTAAAGATTTGAAGCAAGTTCCAAATCTAAACTCCGTCAGATTTGCGGCTGGAAAAGTCCGCTGAAAGTCCGGGGAAGCCCACACACGAGATCGGATTGTCCGCTGGCTTTGGTCCGTCGGCGTCCGTCTGACTTTTGTAGACGTGTGTACGCGGCATAACTGTTAATGTGGTGCTAAGTCAGGAAAAATTGTTTGTATTGTATTTGTATATTATTGTAACAACCAAAAATCGAATGTTAAAGGGTGACACAACTTTCGTGGGAATGAAAATTGGAAATAAAAAAAATAAAAACTGTTGTAAAAAAAATGTTGTGAAAAGATAATGTTACACCGATTAAATTGATACCCAACATGTCACGCTTCAAAATTGCGCCCGCTCGTGGAATGGCGTCAAACTTTTACCCTCAAAAATCTCCATAGGCGACATTTAAGAAATTCTACAGGTTGCATGTTTTGCATTACAGAGGAGGTCTAGGGCTCTAACGATCGCGGCGATACCTCACTTGTGTGATCTGACCACCGTTTTCATATGCGGGCGCTACTCAAGTATGCGTTTTTTTTTTCTTATTTATTTTATTTGATTTTTACACTGTTTTTTCCCCAAAAAATATTTGGGTCACTTTTATTCCTATTACAAGGAATGTAAACATTCCTTGTAATAGAAAAAAGCATGACAGGTCCTCTTAAATGTGAGATCTGCGGTCAAAAAGTCCTCAGAGCTCATATTTGGACTTAAATGCAATAAAAAAATAAAAAAAAAGTAATTTGAAAAAATGTCATTTGAGAAAATAAGCCTTTAAGACGTATGGGCGGAAGTGAAGTTATGATGTCGCTTCCGCCCTGCAGTGTCATGGAGACGGGTGGGGGCCATCTTCCCCTCACTCGTCTCCATGCACAGCAAGTGAGATGACGCGATCGCCTCCACCGCTACCGATGGCTCCAGTAAGCGACGGAGGGCACCGGAACGCGGCAGGAGGGGGGGGGCCCTCTCCCACCATCGATTAAAAGTGATCTCGCAGCGAATCCGCCGCAGAGACCATTTTTATCTTGCAGCCAACCGCCAGCCGAAAACGGGGATACCGGGGTTATGGCAGCTAGCTGTTGCCATAACAACGATATCCGTCCTCAAAAAAGGGACGTACATTGGCGTGCGGCGGTCGGCAAGTGGATAGTGTATACAATTGCAACACAAGGCATATTGAATTGAATGTTATTAAAAATTACTAGGGATGCACTGATAGCGATACTGAGTAATGTCAGTACTTGTGAAAATGCTCCTGATACCGAAACCGATACTTTGCGGTGCAATTTGCATCCATACAAAATGAATGGGCGCAAATTGCACTGCAAAAGAATTGCATGCAATTTGAACAGCAATGCGGTGTGATTCCTGTCCGAATCGCATGCAGTTTCCCGCACCGCTCCTGTGTGAACCCAGGGTGAAATCACTAGGACAAGCCTGGGTTCACACAGGAGTGGTGGGGAAACCCCCATGTGATTCGCACAGGAATCACACCGCATTCCTGTTCAAATTGCATGAGGTTCTTTGCAGTGCAATTTGCTCCCATTCATTTTCTATGGACGCAAGTCGCACCACAAAGTATCTGTACTCGGTATTTGGTACTTGACCGAAAGTACCGTTACTCATCGATAAAAATCCAGTATCCTTGCATCACTAAAAATGACCTTTCCTTTTCAGTCTGCAGATGTGTAGTTTTCTGTAAAATGCAATATGGAAACCTGGAGTTGTTGTGTACACATAATGTATACAGAACGTCCCCCCAGAAACATAATCTCCTGCTTCTGTGATTGGCTCACTCCCAGACATCTGCACTAAAATACAAGACAGATTTTGAGCATCCCCTGCAACAAAAATTTAATTTTTGGTGAGATATTCCCAATAGGAAATCACATCTAAAGGGATGCAGACCCTGCCACTTTCTTCATTAGAGCCCTGCAAGCTGATTGATAATTATAAAACCACTCCCATAGAGATTCACTCAGAACATGGCCACAGACAAACAAACAGCTATTTCTTCAGAATAACAAAAAGGTAGAAATCTGCAACAACATTTGTTAAAATCCCTGCAATGTACATAGATCACCCAGAGGGGGAATGTTTTTTTCTCAACCAAAGTGGAGCTATGCTTTAAAGTTCTATGCATTGCATGGCAATCGAAACAAATTTTGAAGGACTTTTTCAAACTAAATTTGTTGACTCCACGATGACAAAGGATTTTCCAGAATTTTGTATTACGTTCAGATGTATATCTAACCCTATAGGCACATTCACACCTAGTACGTTGATTTTCTGTTGAGCAAGGCTGGCAGGACAAATGCTATTGCTGTCTATGGTCTATGTGCCCAGTTCACATCAAAGCACTGCACTGGTGTGCATTGGGGAAAAATATAGGCATGCTACATTTTTTTTTTTTGCAGCGCACTAACACCTTTGGAAGTGATGTGGGAGGAAATAGTGATAAAAAAAAACACATTACAAAGCTTTTGAAAAACGCAGTTAAACACACAGTAGAACACAGCGTCATCGCATGTTCATTTTCCATGTACGCAGTGGTGTGAATAAGCCCTTGTTCACTATATACATAAAAATCATAGGAAAGATCAAGCAGATTTTTGGTATTTGCAACATTTGCTGTGACTTTTGGATATCGATACCCAATTCAGTAATGGCCAGGGAGCACAGTACCTCAAGTATCTAAACCAAATTAAAGTGGTTGTAAACCCAGTGAAGTGACTGGCCTCAGGTGATAAGAGATGAAACAAATCCTCCTACATAAGTTGTACCTGTTTACCTACAGTCTTCTCCTTTTTTTTTTTTTTTTCAATCAGATTTTTTTTTTTTTTATATATAATTATACAAACAAAAGACTATATCAACTAAATATCAAAAATGATCAAATAGTGTATATATATATATATATATATATATATATATATATATATATATATATATATATAAAAACACAAAACAAGGAAAAAAAGAAACATAAAACATAGACCAAACAAACCTTGCACCTCTCGAATTAAAGTGGCAATCTCATATAATAGCCAAAACATAATAGAAGCATAAATACAATTTACTCATCCAATTAAGCTCCCCTGATATATCAATCATCAGACTATGGTAGCTTCCTCTCTACATCTGTTCAAAGACCGGAATTTATACAGCTTGTCTGAGCTGTCAGAAAGCAGGGGGCGGAGAGCTGAAATACATACTGCAGAGAGAGAATACACCCCCTCCCCCTTTCACACAGGAACAGAGCTGCGGCTATCAATCACAGGCTGTGTGCTAGAGATCCCTCCCTCGTCCAATTTTTTCTCTTGGTTTCAGGAAAACTTGTCAGAAGTGACTCATGCTGATAGCAGATGAAGGAAGAAGCAGACAGAAATGATACTTAGGCCCCTTTCACACAGGTGGTCCGATCAGGTCCGCCTGTCAGTTTTTAAGGCGGACCTGATCGGACACTGGAGCGGCGGATGTCAGCGGTGACATATCCGCGGACGCCTGTTGCTAGTTAGATCTTCTCCGGGGGGATTCCTATTTTCCATCCATCTGGTGGATCGGATTGGATGGGATCGGATGAAAACAGATACGTGGTCCATTGTCATCCGATCTCCCCATAGAGGAGCGCGGGGCTCCGTCTGTCTGCGCTCTGCACAGTGAGAGGACACGGATCTGTCATCCACCTGCTCAGCGGGGATCAGCGGAGCAAGAGGATCCTGCAGAACGGAGGCGCCTGTGCGAAAGGGACCTTAGTGCTCTGGACTGAGACAAGTACACACTATAGAGGGATATACTTTGTTCATGTCTGAGGTTTACAGCCACTTTAATAATCCACTCATTTGATATTAGGAAACTGAAATCTGGTTGCTACGGGTTACCCTGCTCTTTAAATTATCTCTGCTTGTTACAATGTATCACCTCCCTGCTAAACAATCTTACCACAATCCCCTTTATTAGGCTCCGGAAACACCCAGCTGTTACTATTCTTAAAGCCACATCCCAGGCGTCGTACGGCGGCCACAAGTGCGACAATCTCTTAATTTATATTGTGTACGCTAAAAATACCACAAACCTCCACAAGGATAATTACACGGGGAGCCCAGCTGTGACTATTGAGGATCGCAGATTCAAAACCAGACTTTGATGGCAAAAATGGCCAATGAATAGAGATCAACGTTCAACATATACTGTATACTGTAAAGATATATGTCTATAAATGTCAGAAAAAAAACTTTAATTTTAATGAATACATTTTAAATATTAATTTAATTATTATTTACTATTATTATTAATGTAATTATTTAATGTAATTAATATAAATTTTAATGTATAGAGATCAATGTTCAACACTTTACAATAAGATACTATATATTGTAAAGATAAATGTCATAAAAACCTTAACAGAGACTTCTTTGAAATGCCACAAGCAGATTTGACAACCGCTTGCATGTTTAGGTGCTCAAGTGTTCAGGGGGCCCTAACCATGAATTTGTCATTTGCAGCATTTCACCAAATGAGCGACATCCTGCGACAGAGCAAGTCCGACCTGTGACAAATATCCTTCATGCATGACATAGTCTGATCCTGAACAAAATAATAATCCTGAACAAAAGTGGATTCCACTGTCAGACAGCTTGATAAAACCACACTAGATAGCATCACCCTTATCCTAACAATTCTCTGTAGGGGCTCATTGGACTGAAAGTGACACCAGCGCCCCCTAACTGACAGAAAAGAGAAGAGCAGGAATCACTTTATAACAGGGTTGCAACATGCAGAAGGAATCACAATCTCTCACACTGTTTCAGAAAAAAAAAAAAAAAAATTCTATAATATAATAACTATTAACATCAGTCTCTGTACCAGAGGAGCTTACATTCTAATGTCATACCACAGTCACACACTATTATTATTATACCGTTATATAGCTCTGACATGTGCTGCAGTGCTGTACAAAGAACACTGAACCATTCACATCAATCTCTGCACCAGAGAAGCTTACACTCTAATATCACACTACAGTCGCTATTATTATTGTTATTATTCTTATTGTTATTTTTATACATTTATATAACTCTGACTTATGCTACAATGCTGTACAGAGAACACTGAGCCATTCATATTAGTCTCTGCACCAGAAGAGCTTACACTCTAATGTCCCATCACAGTCACACACTTCATGACCGCAATACAGTTTGTATATTTAGTTCTGTTTATGTTTTCTTTTTCTGGCAAAAAAAAGTCATTATATATATCTGACTTATTCCATAGGGCTGTACAGAGAACAATGAGGCAGTCACATCAACCTCTGCACTAGAAGAGCTTACACTCTAATGTAATGAAATGAAAATGAAATGAATGTAATGAATCGGTGAGGGTGGAGATATCAAATACATTTGAGGTGTTTTCTGAGGTGGAGGGTGAGGGTTCATCTGCTGACTTCTATGGAGGAAGAATCGCAGAGAATAAAACGTCTAGGGTCTCCAGGTAGGGAGTGGGGTGAGCAAGCTAAGTGTGTATCTAAAGCATCCTGATGGCAGTTAAATCTCAAAATGTTTCTTAGCCTGGATTGTGTTTAAATTGAGGTTCAGAGTTTATAGTCTCTTTTTTGTTGTCATTAAAATATGTTTCTTTCTATGTTATTTTGTCAGAAAGCTGTTGATGTAAGCACGCTTGTATTTGTTTAGTTGTTATTATTGCTTAGTTATTATTTATTATTATGTAAAAATGTTTTTATTAATAAGCTGTATGATTTTTTAATAAACAAAATTTACACTATAATGTCCCCACTACAATCACACACAAATCCCATTTGAAGAAGTCTTGGGCGTGGTTACACGGCATGCCATCGCACTGACATTAGATGCCGCTGTCTGAGGAGGACTACACCGATCGGATGGCTGGGCCTTAGAAGGTTGGGTGAGAGATACACCAGTTTACACTTCAGGTCCGCTGTGACCGCGGTGCACCGTTGGATCACTGATCCTGTTGCTTGCTGTGCTTGCTGTGGATTTTTTTAAAGGCTTTTATGTTTCAGTTTAAAAGTGAGTGTAACCATTGAAGTGTGTTTGAAGTGATTTTAATAAATCTGTCAAAATGGTATCACGCTATGTGGAGCACTTTATTCATTTTTTTCACATATGGAGCCGGCTTGATTGGATTCACGGTTCATCACATGCAACCCAGGTGTGGTTCAATTGCTGTTTTGCCGAACACGAGAGTGGGAGGCTATACAATCTGGTGAGTGCGCTCTTCAGAGGGAGTGGTGTCACTATCACGGTGGTGTGGTGGAAGAGTAGAAGATTTTCCACACAAGAAGATTGAAAAACAACTGTTGAGCTTGATCATTCATTTCTTGTAATTTATTATTTATAGTGACACTTTTCACTGGGTGTTAAAAAAATTTCTTTTCATGATAAAAATAATATTTTTCATGACGCTATTATTATTAATATTTTTATGTATAAGTAGAGGGTCATAGGCATTATGCTGCTCTGACCCATTATTTTACACAATTTATATTAGCGCCGCTATCTCTATCTGTACACGTGTGAGAGGTATAGTTTTGGGATACTGATCAGTTTACGTATTTATTTAAGTGGCAGCTTTTTTCACTGTACACTGTGTATGTACACACATTTTGTATTCATTTACACATCTTTTATATAGCTTTGCACTTTTCTTTGGCGCAGTGCAGTAAGAGAGATTCAGGGGCGGTTTATTTGTATATCTCTTGCTACAAACCATTATACATTTATATATCTCTGACATTTTCTGCAGTGCTGTAAAAAGAACACTGAGCCATTCAGATCAGTCTGTGCACCAGAGGAGCTTACACTCTAATGTCCCCACTACAGTCACACACTATTATTATTATACTTTTAACTTTGACATATACCGCAGTCAGTAGCAGCTGGTGTTTTTTTTTTCTGGGGGGGCGGCAAACAACCACCACCTCCCGGTCAGTCTGCGGAACCCATCAAGCCCGGCACTTACTAGGTTGCAGGCGGGCGGGTTGGTGGGTCATACGGGCCGCGGGCGGGTTGTGGGCTCCTACGGCTGGCAGGTTGCGGGCTCCTATGGGCATCAGGTAGCGGGCTCCTATGGGCGGGAAGGTTGCAGTCTCCTTTGGGTGGCAGGTTGCGGGACAGTATGGGCAGCAGGAAAGTTGCAGGCTCCTATGGGCGGCAGGTTATGGGACAGTATGGGCAGTAGAAAGGTTGCAGGCTCTTACGGGCGGCAGGTTGCGGGATCCTTCTGCATCACGGCGGATACCGCTGTGCGACTTCCGCCCTGCACCAGGGGAGCTTACATTCTAATGTACCACCGCAGTCACACACCATTATTATTATACAAATATATATGTATGTAAAGTGATGCGTAAATTGATGGTGCTATAAAAGTACCTGTAATAAATAAAATATATCAAATTAAATATAGCTCTGACGTATTCCACAGTGCTGTACAGAGAGCACTGAGCCAGTCACATCAGTCTCAGCAGCAGAGGAGCTTACACTCTAAAGCTCTTAACACATATTCCTATTTTATTATTGTAGCCACTTTATTAGCACGCTGCCTGTTTGGGTTCCCACATATCGGATCTCTTGGCTCCAGGATTGCCGGGGTTAACATATACAGATATTCACAAAATGAAGTTCATGCTGGGTAGGTGAGCGGAGATGAAACACAATTGTAATTCCCCTGTAATTTTGGGATAATAATTTGCTGACACAAGACAGGAAGTGAGGCTTCCTAGGAGATGTCAGCGGTAACGATCGCTCCCAGCATTTTCTCTACAATGGCTGTAAGGTTTCATTCTGCACTGGGCAGGACTCGGCCTGTCTTGTAGGTGTTTTTCCATAGGAAGGACGTTTATTACAGTCTCAGGGTGTGTTAAAGGGCTGGGTGGATCCTGCCAACCTCTACACCAAGCGAATTCCAAACAGTGCACACCGTCCAAACTACAACCCTCGCATATATAACAGGCAAGGGGACATAGGTATCGACATTCCCTTCTTTTTTTGTGGGGAGGGGGGGCTGTCCCTCTCCAAAATCCCTCAGCCCCTATTTCTCTATAAATGTATAAATGTATAGAACTCCATAAAAATGTAACATTTCAAAGCTAACCTCGCTTTTTAGGCCATATTTCATGCTATACCTATATTAAGAGGGTAACATGAAGCATAGTCGCATACACCGACCCCCTAAGACCCCTTTCACACTGGGGTGGTTTGCAGGCGTTATTGCGCTAAAAATACCACCTGCAAACCGCCCCTAAACAGCCTCCGCTGTTTGTTCAGTGTGAAAGCCCGAGGGCTTTCACACTGAAGCGGTGCGCTGACAGGACGGTGAAAAAAGTCCTGCAAACCGCTTCTTTGGAGCGGTGTATTCACCGCTCCTAAACCGCTCCTGCCCATTGAAATCAATGGGACAGCGCGGCTATACCGCGGCAATACCTATAGCCGCGCTGTACGAGTGATTTTAACCCTTTTTCGTCCGCCAGCGGGGGTTAAAACCGCACCGCTAGCGGCCGAATACAGCTGCAAGAACGACGGTACAGCAGCGCTAAAAATAGCGCTGTTGTACCGCCGACGCCCCCACCGCCCCAGTGTGAAAGGGGCCTTAATCCAAACTCCCCTCCTTACCTGAATTGAGGGGTGCTTCTTATTGTAAATTGTTGCTATTTTATTAATTCTGTGCGGCTGTGCATCGCTCCATTCTGTTCACCGGGCAGCACAGTGGCTAAGTGGTTAGCAAGCAGCACTGGGGTCGTCAGTTCGAACCCGAACCACAGCACTACCTGCCTGAAGTGTGCATGTTCTCCCTGTGCCTGTGCGGGTTTCCTCCGGTTACTCCAGTTTCCTCCCACACTCCAAAGACATGCTGGTATTGGCACCTGTCCCTAGTATGTGTAGATATGAATGTGGGTTAGATTGTAAGCTCCTTGAGGGCAGGGATTGATGTGAATGTACAAAATACAGTTTATGTTTATACGTAAAGTGCTGCATAAATTGACGGTGCTGTATAAGTGCCTGTAATAAATACATAGGTGTGCGCAGGTGGTGTGCAAGGTGTGCCTGGGCACACCCTAATCACTATGTGAGGCGTCAATTCCCCCTACTGCCTGGGCTCGCCTCCCCGCGCCCCCAGTGCTGCTGGCTTTCCTCCTCTCCCTCTGCTACTGAGAAGGACATTTCAGGATGTAAAGTGGGGGAAGGGGCTAGTAAATATAGTAGTGAACACGCTCGCTCACTGTGTCCATTTATTAGGGAAGCATAGTAAACTGTGTTTACTAGGCTTCCGCTTGTGAATGAACAGGAAGCCACTCAGCACAGAGCACTTCCCATTCATTTACTGCCCCGTGCAGCTGAGGCTGCAGAAAAAGGCATGTGTGTTTGAGGTTTGGGGTGCACTAATACAATAGCCTGCGCACACCTATTAATAAATAAATAAATCACCACCACAGCAGAGGAACTCAGCAGAGTGCACCGGGCCGGGGACATCACAGCAATTGTAGATAGCTCAGAACTTCCTCCAGCCCCATAGCAGAAGGTCTGTACTTCCTTACAGACCTGAGTATAGGGGAAAACAATGCAGCCTGTACATTGCACCTACCAAACACTGATCGCAGTTGCAATGCTCTTCATGCCTCAATGGAAAAAGTTCGGAAGTGCACTTTTTGTACTTTTTTTAATGTTGGTGTATTTACAAAATATTTGTAGTTGTAGGGACTATGTCTTTACCTACCAAAAACACTAAACCTTTCATCCAAACTATTAATTACTGCTTTTGTTATTTTGAAAAGCCAGTATATAATAGTGGAGAGAAAAAGCACCTGTGGGTGTAAACAAAAATGTTTGCGTACAATCGGTCATGGTCTGCATACCGGCAGTATGGTGTCATTTGCCTGCATGCTTTGTGCTGAGAGATGTCCCACTTTGCCATCTCAGAAAGTTAGGTGTCATGGGTGAAGGATCCCATACAGTATAATATAACAGATCCCATACAGTATAATATCTTGCAACTGTCCCGGTTTCTGCGGGACTGTCCTGGAATTTCAACAAAATCCCGGCGTCCCGTAGATCTGGGCTATTTTCTGCACTACTGCTGAGTGTCACTGAATGTGATATAAAGTAGATATTTGCCAGCACACCATGGATCAACAAAAGTGGCGTCCAAACTGATTATTTATTGGATGATCACAACACAAGGAGAGTGCAACCTTTCGGAGTCACGCAGGACCTCTTCATCAGGCACATGCCTGACGAAGGGGTCCTGCGTGACTCCGAAACATTGGACTCTCCTTGCTTTGTGATCATCCAATAAATAATCAGTTTGGACGCCACTTTTGTTGATCCATGGTGTGCTGGCAAATATCTACTTTGTGACTTGAGCCAGTATCCAGCTGGTTGTTGCTGCAGCACCCAAACTTTGAGAGCCTATCCAGGAACGTGTGCAAAGGGAATATGGAGTATTATGCCCCGTATACACGGTCGGACATTGATCGGACATTCCGACAACAAAATCCTAGGATTTTTTCCGACAGATGTTGGCTCAAACTTGTCTTGCATACACACGGTCACACAAAGTTGTCGGAAAATCTGATCGTTCTGAACGCGGTGACGTAAAAGACGTACGTCGGGACTATAAACGGGGCAGTAGCCAATAGCTTTCATCTCTTAATTTATTCCGAGCATGCGTGGCACTTTGTCCGTCGGATTTGTGTACACACGATCGGAATTTCAGACAACGGATTTTGTTGTCGGAAAATTTTATAGCCTGCTCTCAAACTTTGTGTGTCGGAAATTCCTATGGAAAATGTGTGATGGAGCCTACACACGGTCGGAATTTCCGACAACAAGGTCCTATCACACATTTTACATCGGAAAATCCTATCGTGTGTACAGGGCATGACTGCATGTGACATAAGTGGGCACTGCAGGTTCCATACTGGGACTATAGGTAAAAGAACAAAAGAGGGGGCACCAGCCTTGTGCATTAACTGAGACACCATTTATTTCCAAAGATAAAAGTAGGTATTCATAAATAGCAGGACACAACATGCCCACCACAAATCTCTAAAACAACGACCAGAACCAATGTGTATGCCTCAAGATGGACTAGAAATATATTACACAGTCCTACAAACGCTAGCGCATTTCAAGGGTCCGCCCTCTTCATCAGAGCAAAACAGGGACTGTGTGCACTAAACGCACTGTTCAAGCTACACTATTGGAACTATCAAAAGGCGGTGACTGGCACCTGCGTTAGCTAACACGCCCGCCTCCCTGGACGCACACTAATCAGAACTTTGAGCTATCACAGTGCAGCCAAGCAGCGTGTATTGTGGAGCTGCCGAAGGCTGGTGCCAGTTGGGGCAAGATGGCACTGCATCCTCTTTGGTGGCCCAGGTCTGTTCTCCGAGGAGCTGTAACTTGACAGATCAGCAGGTTGGTGCTTGGTGTCTGGAGTGCGAACAGAGAGAAGCTGACTCAGAGCCTCCTTAGGAATGCAGGGCACAGCCGAGCGGAGGCGGCACAACAGGTGAATGTGCCAGTGTCAGCTTTAACCCTAGCCAGGTCCCTATCTCCATAAAATGTCCCTTGTTCTGTTCTAAAGTAGGGAGGTATGTAATGCAATTCCCTGACAAGACCAGAGTATGACCCCCTCCCACCACCCACATATGGAAACCTACCTCACATAATTGAAATACTGCAAGGTATGCTGGGACTTGTGGTTCTGCCTGGGTCCTGTGCAGAAGATTGGGCACTAATTGAATTTCCTGTAACTCTCCCCCCCAAGTTCCTGCCATTGTTAGCGCCATTGTAAGGAGTTTATCGCAGCCATGCTTCCAAGTCTTGCTACAATATAAGGAACTGATCTGCCGAGGTCAGCATTAACCCTTCTGTCTGAGAACAAAGTAGATCAAAATCACTAAAGTCCTAATTATGAAACACAAAGCAACACGCCATGTGAAAAATATAGAGATCCTGTTGTCAAATTTCTGAGACTTAAAGGATAACTAAAAGGCAAAACTTTTTTTTTTTAGTTTTAGATAGAGTGGAGATGGATTAGAACATCTGTCAGTTTTTATTGCTGTCTGTTCCTCTCTCTAAGGAGAGTCACCCTCTCTATTTGTTCTGTTTACCATCACTGAAAGTCAAAATAAAAGAAAATACCAAATTTTGGGTTGTCGCCCAGAAAAGTAATAGAGAGGAAATCTTCCCATGGGGACACTAGTTCTGGTGACCTGGTGGTCCTCTAAGGATTCTCCTAATTTGTAGGGATTTCCTTTTACTTCCTGTATCGGTTATGGGACAGGAAGTGAAGAGCAATCTCCCTAATGGTACACAGAGGGCAAGAAATAAACTGACAGTGGTCACGACCTTCCCTTACTATATCCAAAATGGGAAAAAAAAGTTTTACCTATAGTTCTACTTTAAGGGCTGTACATGCGAGCCAAATATCAGGTGGCATTGGCGGTTCAATAGAAAACGACGGGCATTACGCCTGTGTGTACAGCAGTCATCCAACAGAAGCCTGCCGTTCGTCCGGCTTTGAAGGAGCATGATCAAAGAAGGTCCGCCGGTCGGCATCTGATCAGTGCTCTCAGCCGACCGGTTGTGTTCTGGCGGGGGAAGCCCAGCGGGCTTTGGCAAAGTTCCCCCAACTTGTAGCGAGCTAACTACTCACCAAACACTGCCTGCCGAAGTTTACCGCCCGCCGAACACGACACATTTAGGTATATGGAGAAGCACCGGAAACACCCCGCAATTGCTTGCAATGAACGTGTCAGCAAAAACGGGGTTAAAACAGGCGGTGAGGAGGCGTCACATTGCTTCCTCATGCCTGTCCGTAGCCTCTGGGGTGCGATTTGAACGCGGATCAGGCTTCAGAGGAAAGGGAGATTTAGACACGATATTACCACCCCCATACTTTACTGTAGGAATGGTGCTATTTGGATAGTGAGCTGTATTGGATTTCCGCCAGACATATGGTTCGGTGTTGAGGCCAAATCATTCAATTTTAGTCTCATATGACCATAACACCTTTTTCCATGTGGCCTCAGAATCTTCAAGATGCATTTAAGGTGGTCAGATGAGACTAAAATTGAATTATTTGGCCTCAACATTAAACAATATGTCTGGTGGAAATCCAATACAGCCCACCATCCAAATAGCACCATTCCTACAGTAAAGTATGGGGGTGGTAATATCCTGTTATGGGGGTGTTTCTCTGCAGCAGGGACTGGAGTACTTGTCAGGATAGAAGGAAAAATGGATGGGGCAAAATACCATCAAATTCTTGAGGAAAATCTGCTGCCCTCTGCCAGAAAGTTGTCAATGGGAAGAAGGTTTACCCTCCAAGATGACAATGACCCAAAGCACTCAGCAAAAATGACCACATAGTGGTTGAAGGAAAAAGAAGATGAATCTCCTCGCATTGGCCTAGTCAGAGCCCAGAATTAAAGTGATTGTAAGGGTTCGCTTTTTTTTTTTTTTTTGTTTTAAATAACAAACATATCATACTTCCCTCCACTGTGTAGTTCGTTTTGCACAGAGTGGCCCCGATCCTCGTCTTCTGGGGTCCCCCCGGTAGCTCTCCTCCCCACATCAGATAACCCCCTAGGAGAAGCGCTCTCCTGAGGGGATTACCTTGCAGTCACTAGTTCACCATAGATCACCATATCAGTAACTGGTTCAGCATAAGTGACAAAAAGACAAATTTAAATAAAGTGCAGCGTGATTTGTACTAGATAAATAACAATCCAAAAATGACAATGTGCATTGTGCAAACACTGTGCAAAATATAAATGACTACATCACACATTAGCTTGCAGTGTTAAACGATAAAAATTCCGTATACAGTGCAAATGTGCAAAAAAAAAAAAAAAAAAGACCAGAAATCTCCAAAAATATATAGTCATAAAATGTTAGTGAATGTCCCAAAAGTTATGATACATAAAAAAGAAACTTCACACAGAAAAAAACGTCCTTATTCATGATGAAATCTGTGACAGTAAAGTGCTAACATGCGCATGTGGCAGTTGGAGTGCCTGGTGACTCAAATCTCATGCAGCTTCGTGTGCAAACACTACAGTGGGTAGTGGCCCCTTACCTTATAGTAATGGGGCAACAGCATATGACCAAACAAGTTCTTTATCTCTTCCACCTAGGGGCTCCTGCGTATTCCTCACCGTCCTGGGGTAAGGTTCCCTCAGATATGATGCAGGAAGGTATTTATAAATAAAGTAGAGTAGAAAAGAACCCAATAGTGTGATACCGTTTTCATAAGTAGCTTGTTGTTTATTAGGCAAAGAAACAGGTACTCACATTGGCAATTAAGTGATACAATATTTGTATCCGACGAGCGGCGAGCTCGTAACCTTCTCTCAGTGTATCCAGCCTATCCCGTCCCTACGCGTGACGTCACACCACACGTGACTTCTTCAGGGGATTTATAAATACCTTCCTGCATCATATCTGAGGGAACCTTACCCCAGGACGGTGAGGAATACGCAGGAGCCCCTAGGTGGAAGAGATAAAGAACTTGTTTGGTCATATGCTGTTGCCCCATTACTATAAGGTAAGGGGCCACTACCCACTGTAGTGTTTGCACACGAAGCTGCATGAGATTTGAGTCACCAGGCACTCCAACTGCCACATGCGCATGTTAGCACTTTACTGTCACAGATTTCATCATGAATAAGGACGTTTTTTTCTGTGTGAAGTTTCTTTTTTATGTATCATAACTTTTGGGACATTTTTTGAGATTTCTGGTCTTTTTTTTTTTTTTTTTTTTTTTTTTTTACTATTACGGAATTTTTATCGTTTAACACTGCAAGCTAATGTCTGATGTAGTCATTTATATTTTGCACAGTGTTTGCACAATGCACATAGTCATTTTTGGATTGTTATTTATCTAGTACAAATCACGCTGCACTTTATTTAAATTTGTCTTTTTGTCACTTATGCTGAACCAGTTACTGATATGGTGATCTATGGTGAACTAGTTATTGATATGGTGATCTAAGTTTTTAAAACAAATACTATATTTTTTACACTTACATTTTTATTAATTTATTTGGCTTTCCAGACTATGTATATACACTGTAGTGATCTATAATATGACCGATTTTTAAACCACCAGAGGTTTCACATATAGGATTAGCGCTGCACCATCTATTCATATATTACCAATTTAGGTCAGGTGTGTACCCAAATAGGTGCATGCAGCTGTTTCACCCCTAGCCATCTCCATACCTGATAGCGCAGGAATATCTCTGCTAAATAATTGTTTACCTTGCAGTCACGCTCCCGAGTCCAGCATTTGTGTCCATAGACACGAATGCCGGACTCGCCCCCGCCCCCCAGCACCCGTGTCATTGGATTTGATTTACAGCAGCGGGAGCCAATGGCTGCGCTGCTATCAATCTATCCAATCAAGAGCCAAGAACCCCTGGTGCGTCCCCGCCGGGTCAAGTAAGTAAGTCAGGGCTCAGGTAAGTAAAACAGGGGGGGGGGGGGGCTTGGGGGCCAGTCACTGCCAGGTGTTTTTTCACCTTAAAGCGGTAGTAACTGATTTTTTTTTTCCCTACGGTGCATACTAGCTCATTGTGAGATACCTACCTTAGAACGAGGCGCCGGCATCTTACCTGGTCCACGCCGAGGGAGCTGACATTTTCCCTCGGTGTGTCATCCGGGTATCGCGGCTCCGGCACTGTGAGTGGCCGGAGCCGCGATGTCGTCACTCCAGCGCATGCGCGCGGGAGACTTCTTTCCGGCAAGGTCCGGCGTCTGCCGGGCTTTCAGCCGAGAATCCCCTGTGTGCATGCGCCGCTGAAGTCAGCGTCTCATTGCGAGGGGAATATGTACGGTTATTATAGGCTTACCTGTAGGTAAAAGTTTAAAAAATAAGTATGCAACCGCTTTAATGCATAAAATGCATTAAGGTGAAAAAACACGAAGGTTTACAACCCCTTTAAACCCCATTGAAAATCTGTGGAATGACTTGAATACTGCAGTCCACAAACGGTCCCCATCAAATTTAACTGACAGACAAAAGCTGTAATTAAAGCAAAATGTGGTCCAACAAAATATGACCGGGGGGGGGGGGTGCACAATTTAAATTACTAGTAAAAAGGCTTAATTTAAATCATAATTTTTAAAGAGCAACTGTCATCTCTGTCCCGCAGTGGCTCCTCCTCTGACCCGCTGGTGACTCACCGACAGTCCCATTCACTTTAATGGGACAGCTGGTGATGTGGCAGTGACACAACAAGGTGAGGGACGTGGCGGCAACAGGTGAGTGGATGTCGCTAACAGGAGCTGCCATGATGGATCTGAAATGACAGGTGCTCTTTAAATGTAAGGACTTATTGCTGGTAGTTAGAATCTTTTTTATTAGAAGGTTTCCTATTTAGAATAATAAGCTGTCAGGTTAGTAAAACAGCGATATCCGAACCGATTCAGTTTGTAGTGTACATAGATTTGCAAAACAATGGGATAAAGGAATATTCATGAACTTTGTTTTATCTCATGGTTACTGTGAAATTGTGTGAATGCATCAATGCAGTGCATGTTATCTCAGCTTGCAGAGCTTGGATTCATTGAATGGGTTTACCAAAAATGTAAATATTGCAGAATATACAGCCCCATGCTACATAACTAAGCTCTGTCTCATGCTAAATAAACTAAATTATTAATGTATCTTAGATAGAAAACTATGTTTAGATTTTTACTTCAAAAGCATTTTATTAACATAAATTTGATAAAAATTAAAAAAATCGATTTGAATAAAAAAAATCATTTTAAATCATTGATTTATATCCACCCTGCATGTTGGTGTTATATCTTTCACTTGGATGTTATAAGTTGCACTGAGTAAATACAGCTGGATAAAACAAAATCTGCGAGTGTCTTCATTTCAGGCTGCAAAGCAACAAAATATGATTATTTTAAAGGGGGTGATTCTTTTCTATACCCACTCACTGTATATAAATGTATAATAATAATAATAATAGTGGATGACTGTTGTGGGGACATTAGAGTGTAAGCTCCTCTGACCCAGAGACGTGACTGGCTTAGTCTTCTCTGTACAGCACTGGAGTATGCTTTATGTCAGAGCTACAGTATATAAATGTATAATAATAATAGGAGTGGGTTATTGTTGTGGGGACATTAGAGTGTAAGCTTCTCTAGCCCAGAGACATGTGACTGGCTCAGTTTTTTCTGTACAGCACGGCAGTATATGTCAGAGCTATATAAAAGTATAATAATATTAATAATAATAATAGTGCGTGACTGTTGTGGGGACATTAGAGTGTAAGCTCTAGAAGCAGAGATAGAGGCAATGCTGTATCCTGGCCTAGGCCAACAAAGCCCAGGCCTAGGGCAGCACTTTGCAGGGGGGACAGTACGGAAAGAGTCCCCACCGGCTTGCGCTACACTGTTATGCCCCGTACACACGTTCGGATTTTCCGACGGAAAATGTGTGATAGGACCTTGTTGTCCGACCGTGTGTACGGGGCATTAGTGTAGCACCAGTCTTATGGGGCAGACTGGGCTGAGAGGCAAATTAGTCTAGCGCCCCCCATAAAGTGGCCGCACTGCTTCCGGTATGCGGGAGGCTGGCATTCCGCAACTGTGGGGGGGTGCTTCTAATTTTGACTGTCCTCTCATCCTGGACCACAAACCTTCCTCACTGTGCTATATGTTTTCTGCTGCACCATTGGCATCTTCTTAGTCCTCTCCAAAAAATTATCAGAAATTTGTGCTTAAAGTAGAACTATAGGCAACAATTTTTTTTTTCATTTTGGATTGGAGTAAGGGAGGGTTATAACCCCTGTCAGTTTATTTTTTACCATCCCTGTCCCATTGCAGAGATTTCCCTTCACTTCCTGCCCTATAGCCAAACAGGAAGTGAGAGGAAACCTATGCAAATTAAGGGAATCCATTGCCCCCCCCCCCCCCCCCCAGGCCCTCAGAAATAGTGTCCACACTCGAAAATTTAAACAGCAAGGGGTGTGGCCTTGACAGGAAGGGGTGGGTCATATTTAAATTAGGGGGTACACGAGTTTAGTCAGGCCCAGAGCAGCACAAAACCTAAATACACTATTGGATGGAGGTGAATGGTTTAAGCCGGCCATGTGTAATCCATGTATGGACAGGGAGGTTGTAGAAAAGAAAATCTTTCGATTGACTTCTCTACAATCACACTGTCAGGTTTTCCCTCACTCGATCAGCTCCGCAGACTATATCCGGCAGTGCTGATCTGTGTATTCTATTAGTGGGGGATTCTCCCCACTGTCAGAATACTATAATACTATTATTGTATCATACTAATATTGAATTTGTGGATGGGGAAATCAACCTGCTGGTTGAACAAATGAAAAAAGACTAATCTATGGGCCACCTTAGTCTTGTCTTTTACTTGCTGTAGAAATGAATAACAATATAAAGAAGTTCTTGGAATTTGTAAAGGTTGGGTTGTTTTCTCTCTCTGTGTCTCGCTTTCTATAGATCTGCGCTATTTCACATAATGACTTGGATACAAAGAAGCAACAAATACAACAAACAGAAAAAGTAACAATACAATAAATACTACAAGTCCCAATAGAGGATGATAGGAGGGTGTTTTTTTTTTTTCTTATGACAGGTTGAGAAGTTCAGACCTCTCACACTAATAAGATACATAATAAGAAGCCTGCGGTCAGGCCATTTCCACCTACAATTAGAAAGAGAAAGGTTTTCAGGGATCAGATTAGAAGCATTTTCTTGGTGAGTCACTCCTCAGTTCATTGATGGCGGGAGGAATGTGGAGTTTCCAGGAAAAAAAGAAATCCACAAATAAAAGCTGAGCAAACAGAAGAGTTTGTACACATCCTATAAACAGCCTTCCATGAGACGATCGCCTCCTCGCTCACGAGTCAACTTCTTAAAGGAACCCAGTACTGAGAAAAATATGGAGGCTCCCATTGCTGGCCTCCTGAAAATGCCAAGTGCCTCTAGCCTTCAAATTTTCAGAGTCCTTTATCCAGATTCTAGGTCTCCAAACTGCGGCCCTTTGCTTGCTTTTATCCGGCCCTTGGGGTGCTATTATTCACTGACACCAACGAAGGTCACAATTCCTCCCAATGACACCAACAATGAGGCACATTGACACCAATGATAGGGCACAGTTCCTCCCAATGACACCAACAATGAGGCACATTGACACCAATGATGGGGCACAGTTCCTCCCAATGACACCAACAATGGGGCCCAATGATACCAATGAATGATGGGGCATGGTTCCTCCCAATGACACCAACAATTTTACCAATGACAGGGCACAATTCCTCCCAATGAAACCAATGATGAGACACAGTTCCTCCTAATAAAACCTACAATGTGGCAAAATGACACCAATGATGGGGCAAAATTCCTCCTAATGACACCAACAATGGGGTCCAGTGACACCAATGATGGGCACGATTCCTCCCAGTGAAACTAACAATGGGACCCAATGACACCAATGACCATTGTTTTCTGTAACTGATTATAAAGTGTGAGCAGCTGGAGTTTGTCTTCAATTAGTTAGTGTATCTAAATCTGCTAGTACAGTGCAAACAAAATGTTAGGCTTTCCGTTTACTTTAACATAATAATTGCTTCGTTCCTTGACAAGCTCAGCAGTGACTTGCTAATTTGGCTCTTGCTGCACGAGGAAAGCTGTCAGGTGTTCTGGGGCTCTATGAAAGGCTGGTGGGGATACGCTGCGCTTTTAATGACTCCGCACGCTGAATTCTCTCGTTTGTGCCAAACTGAAGCTGAAGTTTAATCCTCTGATGTTTTGCCTTCCCCCTACATCAACATGCTAATGATATTTTTAAATAAATCTTTTCTGTTTTATTACATACAGTATCTTACAAATGTAAGTACACCCCTCACATTTTTGTAAATATTTTATTCTATCTTTTCATGTGACAACACTGAAGAAATAACACTTTGCTACAATGTAATGTAGTAAGTATACAGCTTGTATAACAGTGTAAATTTGCTGTCCCCTCAAAATAACTCAACACACAGTCATCAATGTCTAAACCGCTGGCAACAAAAGTGAGTACACCCCTAAGTGAAAATGTCTAAATTGGGCCCAATTAGCTATTTTCCCTCCCCGGTGTCATGTGACTCGTTAATGTTACAAGGTCTCAAGTGTGAATGGGGAGCAGGTGTGTTCAATTTGGTGTTATCGCTCTCACTCTCTAATACTTGTCACTGGATGTTCATCATGGCACCCCATGGCAAAGAACTCTCTGAGGATCTGAAAAAAAGAATTGTTGCTCTACATAAAGATGGCCTAGGCTATAAGAAGATTGCCAAGACCCTTAAACTGAGCTGCAGCATGGTGGCCAAGACCATACAGCGGTTTAACAGGACAAATTCCACTCAGAACAGGCCTTGCCGTGGTCGATCAAAGAGGTTGACTGCATGTGCTCAGCATCATATCCAGAGGTTGTCTTTGGGAAATAGACGTATGAGTGCTGCCAGCATTGCTGCAGAGGTTGAAGGGGTGCGGGGTCAGCCTGTCAGTGCTCAGACCATACGCCGCACACTGCATCAAATTGGTCTGCATGACTGTCGTCCCCAGAAGGAAGCCTCTTCTAAAGATGATGTACAAGAAAGCCTGCAAACAGTTTGCTGAAGACAAGCAGACTAAGGACATGGATTACTAGAACCATGTCCTGTGGTCTGATGAGACCAAGATAAACTTATTTGGCTCAGATGGTGTCAAGCATGTGTGGCGGCAACCAGGTGAGGAGTACAAAGACAAGGGTGTCTTGCCTACAGTCAAGCATGGTGATGGGAGTGTCATGGTCTGGAGCTGCATGAGTGCTGCCAGCACTGGGGAGCTACAGTTCATTGAGGGAACCATGAATGCCAACATGTACTGTGACATACTGAAGCAGAGCATGATCCCCTCCCTTCCGAGACTGGACCACAGGGCAGTATTCTAACATGATAACGACCCCAAACACATTTCCAAGATGACCACTGCCTTGCTAAAGAAGCTGAGGGTAAAGGTGATGGACTGGCCAAGCAAGTCTCCAGACCTAAACCCTATTGAGCATCTGTGGGGAATCCTCAAATGGAAGGTGGAGGAGCACAAGGTCTCTAACATCCACCAGCTCCGTGATGTCATCGTGGAAAAGTGGAAGAGGACTTCAGTGGCAACCTGTGAAGCTCTGGTGAACTCCATCCCAAGAGGGTTAAGGCAGTGCTGGAAAATAATGGTGGCCACACAAAATATTGACACTTTGGGCCCAATTTGGACATTTTCACTTAGGGGTGTACTCACTTTTGTTACCAGAGGTTTAGACATTAATGGCTGTGTATTGAGTTATTTTGAGGGGACAGCAAATTTACACTGTTATACAAGCTGTACACTCACTACTTTATATTGTAGCAAAGTGTCATTTCTTCAGTGTTGTCACATGAAAAGATATAATAAAATATTTACAAAAATGTGAGGGGTGTACTCACTTTTATGAGATACTGTATCTTTTGTGACATCCAGTGATTTAATCACTGGGTCTCTGTGCTTCTCTAGGCAATGCGTGGCTGGAAGGTACTGAACATGGCTTCCTGAAAACCTAACAGCACCCGCCTCAGTGCACCTCTCCGATGCAAGCAGTGGGTTGGCTCTTGGGAGGAGTTATGCAAATATAAATAGGCCTTTATGGTTGGATGTCAATGGGGAGGAATTTGCATTTCTAGACCGGCTGCATTTGCATACATATTGCCCTAGGTCAGTGATGGCGAACCTTGGCACCCCAAATGTTGTAGAACTACATTTCCCACGATGCTCATGCGCTCTGCAGTGTAGTTGAGCATCATGGGAAATGTAGTTCCAAAACATCTGGGGTGCCAAGGTTCACCATCACTGCCCTAGGTACTGCCCTTATGTTTTGCATAACTCAAAAAACTGAAATCTAATGAATGAAAGGAGTGGGCCAGGGACAGTCAGGCTGGGGAGGAAAGCCCTAAATGATGCTGGACATCCTCCAGGCAGGAAATGAGGCAGGCTCCATCTGACTTGCTGCATCTGCTAATGCACACTGTGAGAAGCTCACAGTGTGCGGTCATATCAGAGTAAGCAATATCAAAACAACTGTGGGAGGCAATGTGTACAGCACCCAGCTGGCCCCTCCATCCAGCCACAATCTGCCTGCATCACACAGAGAAGCACAGTGACACTGCATTAAGATATTAAATTATATTATATATATATATATATATATATATATATATATATATATATATATATATATATATATATATATCATCAGAAAGCTGATAAGGAGGGAAATGAGGAACCAGGGAAGGCAAAATATAAGAAGATTAACCACTTGACCTCTGGAAGATTTACCCCCCCCCCGCTTCACGACCAGGTCATTTTTTGCGATACAGCACTGCGTTATTTTAAATGACAATTGCGCAGTCATGCGGCGCTGTACCCAAATAAAATTGATGTCTTTTTTTTCCCCACAAATAGAGCTTTTTTTGGTGATATTTGATCACCTCTGAGTTTGTTCTTTTTTGCACCATAAACAAAAAAATACCAACAATTTAACAAAAAAATAATTATATATATATATATATATATATATATAAACTTTCTGCTATAAAACAAATATCCAATAAAAAAAATTTAAAAATCAAATTTCTTCTTCAACTTAGGCCAATATGTATTCTGCTACATATTTTTGGTAAAAAAAATCCCATTAAGCGTATATTGATTGGTTTACACGAACGTTATACCATCTACAAACTATGGGATATATTTATGGAATTTTTTTTATACTAGTAATGGCGGCGATCAGTGACTTATAGCAGGACTGCGAAATTGTGGCGGACAATCGGACACTAAGACAGTCTATTTGCCTTTAGTAAATCAACCCTAATGTGTCACCTTATATACAAATGACTGACCCAGCACTATCTGACAAGGCACACACTGTCACCTTATATACAGTTTACTAATCCAGCACTGCTTCCTCCTCCACTGCCTGACACTGACATCTTGGGATGGATTTATCAAAGGCAAAATGATTATGCCCTTTGCAAGTGCAGTTGCTCCAGAGCTTAGTAAATGAGGTGAAGCTTCAGTTTACATGATCCAATCACATACAAGGAAAATAAAAAAAAATAAAAAACAGCATTTTTGCTTGCCAATGATTGGATGAAAGCGGCAGAACATTAAGCGATGTCCTCACCCGAGCCCATTCTCCAACTGGCTATCAGGTGCTGGCACTGCCATCCTGACTAGGGCAAAATGGCACTGAAAGCCTTGAGGCTTCACAGCTGGTTTCCTATTGCGCATGCTCGAAGCGTTCTGCACTTTGTGAATGGGCCACAGTCTTCTGGGACCTGTGAAGTGCAATATTGCGACAGACAATCAGACACGAAATTGACATATTTGACACTTTGTGGGAACCAGTGACACTAATACAGTGATCAGTGCTACAAATATGCACTGTCACTGTACTAATGACACTGGCTGGGAAGGGGTTAAACATTTAGGGCGATCAAAAGGTAATCTGTGTGCTTAACCAGTGTTTATGTGTACTACGTGTGCTGCTTTTACTAAGAAAAGAGATGGATTTTTTTCCCTGCTTTGCAGAGACACAAAATCCATCCCTTCCCCCCTGTCAGAACGGAAATCTGCCTTGTTTACATAGGCAGAGCTTCGTCTTATGTGTATTACCGACGATTGGCGAGTGCCGGCGGACATCCATTGCCCGACACCTACAGATCAGCTTCTGCTGTGAAAAATCACAGCAGAAGTGGCCCTCCTGCGGCTTGTGCACTCCCCCTGCAGGCGCAAGTGCAGAATCACGTATATACATATGATTCTGCACAGAAGAGCCACCCTGTAGCAGTTAAACTGCTATGGGGGCGGTCTTTAAGCAGTTAAACTTTAGTTTTCATTTTAAATAAAGAGGTGAAGACCTACTATTTTTGTCCTTTTTGTCCGTTTTTGTTTGTGACTACATTGGGGACATTGTCCCTGTGTCACCTAGTTCTCAGTTGGTTGGCTAACTCATAGACTTGTGTTATAAGGATCAGCCATTGTGTAATACTGCAGAGTAGGAAGCAGGAGCTGAGCATGGAATGAGCACATATGTCTTTCCCCTTGTATACTGTATATAATATTACACACTATGTACAGCAGAACAACACCTTTTATAAACTATTGAACTATACTACAACATATCACTAAAGTTATTCATTCTTCCTGTACATGTATGTCTAGATATACTACTGAGAAGCAGTGGCCGCTGGTGGGGGTGGGGGGGTCTCGCCGGTCGGTCAGTCGGTCATCCAGCACTTACCCCATCTAGGTTCCGGGCAGCACTCCTACGGGCCGTCTCCTCCCTCCTCCTCCTAGGCGTCCAATAGGATTGCCTGTCCTTTCAGCCAATCGGGTGACGGGTATCACGACCCGCTTCCTGATTGGCTGGGAGGAGGATCAGTGATGCAATAGTGCATATTCATTCACTCCAGCTCACGGCTCCCCCCCTGCATCTCCTCCTGAGTCCCGGCGGTTGCTTCAACTCCCAGCCAAATCGGGTCCCAGGACTCCCGGCCAAATCGGGTCCCAGGATTCCCGGCCAAATCGGGTCCCAGGACTCCCGGCCAAATCGGGTCTCAGGACCCCCGGCCAAATCGGGTCCCAGGACTCCCGGCCAAATCGAGTCAAAGGACTCCTGGCCAAATCGGGTCCCAGGACTCCCGGCCAAATCGGGTCCCAGGACTCCCGGCCAAATCGGGTCCCAGGACTCCCGGCCAAATCGGGTCCCAGGACTCCCGGCCAAATCGAGTCCAAGGACTCCCGGCCAAATCGGGTCCCAGGACTCCCGGCCAAATCGGGTCCCAGGACTCCCGGCCAAATCCGGCCCCAGGACTTCCGGCCAAATCGGGTCTCAGGACTCCCGGCCAAATCAGGTCCCAGGACTCCCGGCCAAATCGGGTCCCAGGACTCCCGGCCAAATCCGGTCCCAGGACTTCCGGCCAAATCGGGTCCCAGGACTCCCGGCCAAATCAGGTCCCAGGACTCCCGGCCAAATCGGGTCCCAGGACTCCCGGCCAAATCCGGTCCCAGGACTTCCGGCCAAATCGGGTCCCAGGACTCCCGGCCAAATCGGGTCCCAGGACTCCCGGCCAAATCCGGTCCCAGGACTTCCGGCCAAATCGGGTCCCAGGACTCCCGGCCAAATCGGGTCCCAGGACTCCCGGCCAAATCGGGTCCCAGGACTCCCGGCCAAATCGAGTCCCAGGACTCCCGGCCAAATCGGGTCCCAGGACTCCCGGCCAAATCGGGTCCCAGGACACCCGGCCAAATCGGGTCCCAGGACTCCCAGCCAAATCGGGTCCCAGGACTCCCGGCCAAATCGGGTCCCAGGACTCCCGGCCAAATCGGGTCCCAGGACTCCCGACCAAATTGAGTCCAAGGACTCCCGGCCAAATCGGGTCCCAGGACTCCCGGCCAAATCAGGTCCCAGGACTCCCGGCCAAATCTGGTCCCAGGACTTCCGGCCAAATCGGGTCCCAGGACTCCCGGCCAAATCGGGTCCCAGGACTCCCGGCCTAATCCGGTCCCAGGACTTCCGGCCAAATCGGGTCCCAGGACTCCCGGCCAAATCGGGTCCCAGGACTCCCGGCCAAATCGGGTCCCAGGACTCCCGGCCAAATCGAGTCCAAGGACTCCCGGCCAAATCGGGTCTCAGGACTCCCGGCCAAATCGGGTCCCAGGACACCCGGCCAAATCGGGTCCCAGGACTCCCGGCCAAATCAGGTCCCAGGACTCCCGGCCAAATTGGGTCCAAGGACTCCCGGCACAATCGGGTCTCAGAACAGGCTTCCTGATTGGCCAGGAAGAGAAGCAGGAAGACATTAGCGAATATTCATTTGCTATTGTCACACAACTGGGTGGGCTTGCCCCTAGCCCACACTTTTTTGAAGCCTATTTGCTTCAACCCCCCCCCCCCCCCCCATTGGAATCCATGCGTCCGGCGCCCCGAATGTAGATTAGGGGTCAGGGGGCATGGATGGGGGAGGGGGGGTGGTCTGCCACTGCTGAGAAGTGTGGACATACAGAGCCACAGCATGCTTGGCCTCCTCTTCACTAAAATAGAACTAAAGCAATTGTTTTCTCTGTCTTCCTTCTGTGCTTTCCATCCAAGTCTTTCTATTCGTTTTCCTTTTTTTAATTTCACTTCCAGAGTGCACTGTCTATTTGCCTTTATTAAATCAACCCCAAAGTGTCATCTTATATGCAAATTACTAATCCAGCACTGCTTCCTTCTCCATTGACTGACACCGACACTTAGGGACGGATTTACTAAAGGCAAAAATGACTATGCACGTTGCAACAAGTGCAGATTCTTCAGAGCTTAGTAAATGAGGTGAAACTTCAGTTTACAATGACAACCCAATCACATGCAAGCAAAAGAAAAAAACAGCATTTTTGCCTGCACATGATTGGATGATGGAAGTCAGCAGAACCCCCCCTCATTTACTAAGCTCTGGCAACTGCACTTCCAAAGTGTACAGTCTATTTGCCTAGTAAATCAACCCCCTTATGTTTGTGTCACTTTTTACAGTGCCATGGCATATGATGGCACTATACCAATTGTTAAAGAGGAGCTCCGACCTCCCCCCAAAAATTAAAAGTCAGCAGCTACGAATACTGTAGCTGTTGACTTTAATATTAGGACACTTACCTGTCCAGGGAGCCCACAATGTCCTCACCTGAACCGATTCTTCAATTGTTTATCGGGTGCTGGCTGACAGGTTCAAATCGCTGGACAAGTCGCACCCCATTGTCAGCAATGGAACTGTTCAGATGGGTGCGACTTTGCAGTGCCGCACCGAGTTTCCTGCACTGCTTTTGTCAATTTCAGATGCGACTTGCATAGACATCTGTGCATGAAATTGCACAAATATCAACCAATTAATATATGGAAAGAACCCGCACTCTGGAATCCATCCAAATTCTTCATTCGATAATCACCAAGTACAAAGTAACTGCTAACATGTTTCGGCGAAGAACCTTGTTCACAGCACGTCAGCCAAGTCGCACCCGAAGTGGCACTGACATGCGGCTTTGAAATGGTGCGATTTCAGGTGAAGTCCCGCGATTTCAAAGCCGCATTCAGTGTAAACGGGGGGGGGGGCTCAAGGTTTTAAATACTCACCTGTCCAACGGTTCCTCACCAGAATCTTCTTCTAAGTGTCAGTCTTCGGGCCTCTTCATTGGCCGCCCTGCGCATGCGCAGCAGCTCGTCATCCCGGCACTCAGAGACCAGCCTGACACTGTAAGCTGAGCTGCAAATGCGCAGCTCAATTTACAGTGCCGGGTTAAACAAGGGGCAGGCAGGTAGGGGCATTATTTTGCAGAAGAGACAGCGCATGTCTCCTCTGCAATGAAAGCCTGCTCATTGTTTCTTACAGAAGAACTTTAGTTCTGCTTTACAGTGTTACTAAACCTTCAACAGTAAAATCATTTACTGTTTTGTGTAATAAGGCTGTTTTAACCTCCCCTTCTTCCACTGTCCCCAATCCATCTGCTGATAGTACAGAGCTCTAGGAGGCACTCTGCACACGCTCAGTTTGGTGTCTATTGCTAGAGTTTTTTTTTTGTTTTGTTTTTTTTTTGGAGGGAAGGATGCATGTGATCAGCACTGTCCAGACAGAGGGTCAGGGGTCCTGCAGCCTCATAGGACAGTCAGAGGAGAATGAAAACTCCTCCTATAAGCTTTAACCAGACACCGATAGAAGTCACAAGACTGCTATATACTGCTGATGAGAAAAAATATTTATCAGTTTATATTTACTAAAATAATCGCATTTCCATATTCTGTGGGAGACCAGATATAGTGAACGCCGTGTCCTGGGTTTAGTAACGCTTTAATTGCGCCCGTGTGACTAAGGAGGCCTTACTGTCGCATTTCTCGTCCTAGGCAAGAATGACATCAGGACTGCCCACAGACTCCTGGGATATGGGGGTGTTACTGATACTATGGCAAGATGCAAACAATTTTGTCCCCCCAGCTAGTGCACCACCAATACTGCGCATGCGTGCCCAGCAGCACTCTAACCTAATCATATTGTTTACCTGCTGCCATGCTATTGATTGGCACCCTAAGCGCATGCGCTGGAAAAACAAGGAAACAAGAAAGTGTTGGGAAAACAAGGAAGGTACCTTAGCTGGAACAGAAGAGGCACTCAAAGTTGGCCGGAATACAAGGTAACACAACCCTGCGTGGAAAGACGCGTTTGTTTTTTTAACAATTAACGCTCATTAGGCTCCGATCACACCAGGAGATGCGACTGAGCACATGGTTTTTTTTTTTGCACAATTCTGCGTGTTTTGTTGAAATGAATGGGATGCCCTAAGTGTGAGAAACACGCAAAAAACATGCCTGCCCCTTTTTAGAATTCGCTCTGCGCCAAAAACACTTCACCAATGCGAATTTGCCGTGCGTTTGTAATATGTGTGGGGCGTCAATAAGAATGAATAGGGCCACAGCGAGTCTGCAGAGGTGCAGCGCACAGGTGTGGATGAAGCCTGAATATTTGTTTTTAATTATCTCCATTTCCAGGAGGAAGTTATCAATAATAAACAATCAGAAACAAACAAACAAACGTTCCTCCTCATGGGTGATACATGGCAGGTGCTACAATGTAACCGATAAAGTCGCCCCTTGTGCACCACCCAGCCCCTCCCCCTCCAGGAAGAATTGTCTACAGAGCGCAGAAGTTAAACACAGAAGCAGCAGAACCAGATTTTTTCTTTTCTCTTTTTTTGGGGGACGTCCCTCTAATATCACCCAAAGTCACTCACATTCTCTACAAGAAATGTCACACTTCATAGGATCAGCCAGGAGGGGGCTGGGCACCGGAATATGATAACTGGAGGGTCAAGGATGAATGTGATTGGGCACTGGAGGGGGGACACAGACAGTTTTTATGTGATGACCAATATTCTCACACAGACCTCCAGTACACAGCTGGGAAATAATCATAGAACAGAAAACCGTTTACAAGATCACCATTGTGAGATCGGTCACAGCGCGACCCCAACCAGAGGCACATATACAGAGGGAGAGGGAGAACCTGATTGGTTGTTGGTGACAACTACTACAGTTCTCTTTGACTCGTTTTTAGATCTCAAATTCCGCCTGAATCATTGCTCCTCCCACCAGCTGGTTCACATATCAGACACTGAAAGCCTGATTTTAACTTTCAGCTGGTGGGCAGCAACTCACTATGAAGGGAGAGGGGCTCAGTTTCCTACAGTGTTACTATACACAGGGCAGAGACACAGATGGTGTTACTATACACAGAGCAGAGACATATAGTTGATGGTGTTACTATACACAGGACAGAGGCCTGCCAGTGTTACTATACACAGGACTTTATATAATTCTCCCATATTGTCCTGCGTACTAGAGGTGTGATCTCTATATAAGAACACCTGTTTTGTGTATCAGAGGTGTGACCTCTATATATGAGCACCTGTCCTGTGTATTAGAGATGTGTGATATCTATATAAGAACACCTGTCCTGTGTATTAGAGATGTGTGATATCTATATAAGAACACCTGTCCTGTGTATTAGCGGTTTTGCCTGTGTATTGCAGCTCCTCTGTATTAACAGCACATCTGTCCTGTGTATTAGAGGTGTGTAATCGCTATATAAGAACACCTGTTCTGTGTATTAGTGATGTGTGATCTCTATATAAGAACACCTGTTCTGTGTATTAGTGATGTGTGATCTCTATATAAGAACACCTGTTCTGTGTATTAGTGATGTGTGATCTCTATATAAGAACACCTGTCCTGTGTATTAGAGATGTGTGATCTCTATATAAGAACACCAGTCCTGTGCATTTGAGGTGTTCTCTGTGTATTAGAAGCACACCTGTCCTGTGTATTAGAAGCACACACATGTCCTGTGTATTAGAGGTGTGTAATCTCTATATAAGAACACCTGTCCTGTGTATTAGAAGTGTGTGATATCTATATAAGAACATCTGGCCTGTGTATTAGAGGTGTGTAATTTCTATATAAGAACACCTGTCCTGTGTATTAGAAGTGCGTGGTATCTATATAAGAACATTTGGCCTGTGTATTAGACGCACACCTGTCCTGTGTATTAGAGATGTGTGATCTCTATATAAGAACACATGTCCTGTGCAGTACAGGTGTTCTCTGTGTATTAGAAGCACACCTGTCCTGTGTATTAGAGGTATGAGCTCTCTTTAAGAGTACCTGTCCTGTGTACTAGTTATGTAATCTCTGTATAAGAATGCCTGACCTGTGCATTAGAGGTGTGTGATCTCTATATATGAACACCTGTCCTGTGTATTAACAGTTTTCTGTGTATTGCAGCTCCTCTGTATTAGCAGCACATCTGTCCTGTGTTTTAGAGGTGTGTGATTTCTATATTAGAAGAACACCTGCCCTGTGTATTAGAGGTGATCTCTATATTAGAAGCACACCTGTCCTGTGTATTAGAAGAACACCTGTCCTGTGTATTAGAGAGGTGTGATCTCTATATAAGAACACCTGTCCTGTGTATTAGAGGTGATCTCTATATTAGAAGCACACCTGTGTATATATATATATATATTGCCATTGTCGGCCTTCCATCCGCCGGTCACGTGCAGAGAAATGCAGCAATCCGGCGCTCTGTAGAATGCGGAGAGCCGGGTGAGGAGGAGATGGAGTCGGGGGGGCAGCGGGCAGACATTGCACCATTCCCCGCTCTCACCTCCACACCGCTCCGCACACCGCTCAGCACACCGCTCGCTTACCTTTGGCAGACATGTCTCTCTCTCTCTCTCTCCCGGGGAGATGCGGAGGGGACCGGTCTGGCTGCGGATGATCCCGGGGACCGGCTCCCAGCACAGGAGGGAGGGGGGAGGAGGGAGCCGGGAGGGGGAGGAGAGGGGGGCTGAGCCGGGGACACTCTCCTGGCGGGCGGTGTGCGGGGAGGAGGGTGTCACTGCAATGACATCGGGAGATCACTCCGCACCCTACACTGAGCCCCGAATCATCACCACTCACACTATATATATATATATATATATATATATACACCGGATTTACTGTCAGCAGGGAATAGGACATACAAGGGTGAGCAGCTCCACTGACAGGACAAAATAGCACCAAGGATAGACATGGCAGAACCAGAGAGTGCCAGGAGAGAGAGAACCGGAGAGTGCCAGGAGAGAGAGAGAACCGGAGAGTGCCAGGAGAGAGAGAACCAGAGAGTGCCAGGAGATAGAGAACCAGAGAGTGCCAGGAGAGAGAGAGAGAACCAGAGTACCAGGGTAATCAGGAGAGAGAGAGAACCAGAGAGTGCCAAGGTAATCAGGAGAGAGAGAACCGGAGAGTGCCAGGACAGAGAGAGAGAACCAGAGAGTGCCAGGACAGAGAGAGAGAACCAGAGAGTGCCAGGAGAGAGAGAGAGAACCGGAGAGTTCCAGGAGAGAGAGAGAGAACCAGAGAGTGCCAGGGTAATCAGGAGAGAGAGAGAGAACCAGAGACTGCCAGGGTAATCAGGAGAGAGAGAACCAGAGAGTGCCAGGGTAATCAGGAGAGAGAGAACCAGAGAGTGCCAGGAGAGAGAGAACCGGAGAGTGCCAGGAGAGAGAGAGAGAACCAGAGAGTGCCAGGAGAGAGAGAGAGAACCGGAGAGTTCCAGGAAAGAGAGAGAACCAGAGAGTGCCAGGGTTATCAGGAGAGAGAGAACCAGAGAGTGCCAGGGTAATCAGGAGAGAGAGAGAGAACCAGAGAGTGCCAGGGTAATCAGGAGAGAGAGAACCAGAGAGTGCCAGGGTAATCAGGAGAGAGAGAACCAGAGAGTGCCAGGAGAGAGAGAGAGAACCAGAGAGTGCCAGGGCAATCAGAAGAAAGAGAACCAGAGCATGCCAGGGTAATCAGGAGAGAGAGAACCAGAGCATGCCAGTGTAATCAGGAGAGAGAGAGAGAGTGTCAGGGTAATCAGGAGAGAACCAGAGAGTGCCAGGAGAGAGAGAGAAAACCAGAGAGTGCCAGGTTAGTCAGGAGAGAACCAGAGAGTGCCAGGAGAGAGAGAAAACCAGAGAGTGCCAGGTTAGTCAGGAGAGAACCAGAGAGTGCCAGGAGAGAGAGAGAAAACCAGAGAGTGCCAGGTTAGTCAGGAGAGAACCAGAGAGTGCCAGGTTAGTCAGGAGAGAACCAGAGAGTGCCAGGTTAATCAGGGGAGATCCAGAGTGCCAGGATAATCAGGCGAGAAGCAGAGAGTGTCAGGTGAGAACCAGAGAGTGCCAGGTTAGTCAGGAGAGAACCAGAGAGTGCCAGGTTAGTCAGGAGAGAACCAGAGAGTGCCAGGTTAATCAGGGGAGATGCAGAGTGCCAGGTTAATTAGAAGAGAACCAACAATAGACAGATTATTGAGGCAGAACAAGAGAGCACCAAGTTAGCTGTGGTAGAACCAGAAAGTGCCAGGATAGTTGGGGCAGAACCAGAGAGTGCCAGGTGAATTAGGGCAGAACCAGAGAGTGCCAGGATAATCAGGAGAGAACCAGAGAGAGTCATGTTAGTCATAAAATAACTGAACAGAGACAGATTATTGTTACAGAACCAGAGAGTGCCAAGTTTATTTATTTCAGGTACTTATATAGCGCCGTCAATTTACGCAGCGCTTTACATATACATTATACATTAACATAAGGAGCTTACAATCTAAGGTCCCTAACTCACATTCATACATACTAGGGCCAATTTAGACAGGGTCCAATTAACCTACCAGCATGTCTTTGGAGTGTGGGGGGAAACCGGAGTACCCGGAGGAAACCCACGCAGACACAGGGAGAACATGCAAACTCCAGGCAGGTAGTGTCGTGGTCGGGATTCGAACCAGCGACCCTTCTTACTGCTAGGCGAAAGTGCTACCCACTACACCACTGTTTAGTTGGGTCAGAAAAAGAGAGAGAAAGGTTAGCTGGGGCAGAACCAGAGAGTGCCAGGGTACTTGGAGCAAAACCTGAGAGAGTCTGGTAAGTCAGGAGAGAACCAGAGAGTGCCAAGTAGTTGAGGCAGAATAAGAGGGAGCAATGTTAGTTTGGGCAGAACCAGCGAGTGCTAGTTGAATCAGGGCAAAACCAGAGAGTGCCAGGATAGTTGGGGCAGAATCAGGTGAATCAATGCAGAAGAAAGAACAAGGTTAGTTGGGACAGAACCAGAGAGTGCCAGGGGTTAGTCAGGAGTGAGCCAAAGAGAGACAGATTATTGGGGCAGAAACAGAGAGCACCAAGTTAGCCGTGGCATAAGAAAGTGTAAGTATAGTTGGGCAGAAACAGAAGGTGCCAGGTAAATTGGGGTAGAACCAGAGAGTGCCAAGATATTTGGGTCAGAACAAGAGAGAGAATGGTGAGTTGGGGCACAACCAAAGAGTACCAGGGTAATTGGAGCAGAACCTAAGAGAGCTAGGCAAATCAGGAGAAAACCAGAGTGCCAAGTTAATTGGGACAGAACAAAAAAGAGCAATGTTAGTTGGGGCACAACCAGGGAGTGCTTGGTGAATTGGGGTAGATCAACAGAGTGCAAGGATAGTTGAGGCAGTTCCTGAGACAGCTAGGCTAGTCAGGGCAAAACCAGAGAGTGCCAGGTTAGTCAGGAACGGACCAGAGAGTGCCCGTTTATTTGAAGTAAAACCAGACAGCACCAGGTTAGTCAGGGCAGAATCAGAGAAAGACGGTTTATAGTCTGGGCAGAGTCAGACAGTGGCCTCCAGAATTACATACATCTATCATTCTGTCCAAAAAAACAGCATTTTATGGGGATCAGTTATTCAAAATAAGGAAAAATTATAAAAACTTAGGGGTCTAGTTGAAAAAAAATTCACAGTGTGAATGTCTGAGGATTTGCACAACCACCACAAAAAATCCCATAATCTTTCTGATAAGTGTATTTCTCATGATTGCCAGCACCATCTGGTGGCAAAAATGCAGTATTTTCCCAATTGAGGTATTTCAGGAAAATACTGCATTATGGCCACTAGACGGAGCTGACAATCATAAAAAAATAAACTTTTTAGAAAAATTACAGGAATTGTTTGTGATGGCTGTGCATATGCTCAGACATTTTCACTGTATTTAAATTTTTTACTAGAACCCTTAGGGTCACCATATACATGACATTCTGACCATACAATCTTTGTACAATCAGTTTTAGATTTACCAAAACTATGCAGTAAGAGGACCTACCTACACTATCCAATCAATTGGCTTCCAGTCAGGCAGGCATTTACACTACGTACTTGTTTGGTAGATCTAAAGGAGATTGTACAATCAAATGTGTAGTAAGTTTAATGTTGCTGTCAACAACCAATCAGGTTTCACCTTGGTTAACACTTCTGCCTAGCAGCACTAGGGTGGTTGGTTCGATTCCTGACCAGGGCACTACCTGCCTGTAGTTTGCATGTTCTCCCTGTGCCTGCTTGAGTTTCCTCTGGGTACTCTGGTTTTCTCCCACACTCCAAAGACATGCTGGTAGGTTAATTGGTTCCTGTCTATATTGGCCTTAGTATGTGTGTGTATGCATGTGAGTTAGAGACCTTAGATTGTAAGCCCTTCGAGGACAGAGACTGATGTCAATGTATAATATATATGTACAGCGCTGCTTAAATTGACAGCACTATACACGCTCACCGGCCACTTTATTAGGTAACCTGTTCAATTGGTTGGTAACACAAACTGCTAATCAGCCAATCACATGGCAGCAACTCAGTGCATTTAGGCATCTAGACGTGGTGAAGACGACTTGCTGAAGTTCAAACCGAGCATCAGAATGGGGAAGAAAGGGGATTTTAAGTGACTTTGAACGTGGAATGGTTGTTGGTGACAGACGGGCTGGTCTGAGTGTTTCAATAACTGCCGATCTACTGGGATTTTCACACACTACCATCTCTCGGGTTTGCAGAGAATGATCAGAAAAAGAGAAAATATCCAGTGAGCGGCAGTTTTGTGGAGGAAAATGCCTTGTTGATGTCAGAGGTCAGTGGAGAATGGGCAGACTGATTTGAGATGATAGAAAGGCAACAGTAACTCAAATAACCACTCGTTACATCCAAGGTATGCAGAATACCATCTCTGAACGCACAACATAGCCAACCTTGAAGCAGATGAGCTACAGCAGCAGAAGACCACACCAGGTATCAGTTAAGAACAAGAAACTGAGGCTACAATTCGCAGAGACTCATCAAAATTGGACAATAGAAGATTGGAAAAACCTTGCCTGGTCTGATCAGCCTCGATTTCTGCTGTGACATTCAGATGGTCGGGTCAGAATTTGGCGTAAACAACATGAAAGCATGGATCCATCCTGTCTTGTACCAACGGTTCAGGCTGGTGGTGGTGTAATGGTGTGGGGGGGATATTTTCTTGGTACATTTTGGGCCCTTTAGTACCAATTGAGCATTTAAACCCCACGACCTACCTGAGTATTGTTGCTGACCATGTCCATCCCTTTATGATTACAGTGTCCCCATCTTCTGATGGCTCCTTCCAGCAGGATAATACACCATGTCACAAAGATCAAATCATCTCACCACTGGTTTCTTTAACATGACAATGAGGTCCCTGTACTCCAATGGATGTGCAGCCGACAAATCTGCAGCAACTGCGTGATGCTAGTATGTCACTACGGAACAAAATCTCAGAGGAATGTTTCCAACACCTTGTTATCTATGACACAAAGAATGAAGGCAAAAGGGGGTCCAACCCGGAACTAGCAAGGTGTACCTAATAAAGTGGCCAGTGAAAGTACCTTACAATTTTATTATATTTTTCTATCTTCTGTTTGTTTATATTACTTTGTAATTTCTTGGAAAATAATAAAAATGACAATATATAAAAAAATAAATAAATAAATAAACATGAATAATATACGTTCAACATTGTGAAAGTGTAAAAGAATCTGTGCTCCAATTTTAAAGAAACGTGTGATAAGTGAATGATAAAAAAAAAAAAAATACCTTACATAGTTACATAGTTAGGTTGAAAAAAAGACACAATGCCATGGAAGAGACTATGGCTATCTCATATGATCGCTTGCCTAAAGCCTCGTACACATGATCAGATTTTCCGCCAGGAATTGTGTGATGACAGACTGTTGGCCAGGCCTGTACGCTCCATTGGACAATTGTCTGATTTTCTTATGTATTATTTGATTTTCTTTTAATATAACTTTTTATTATTATCTGTGTTAATGATTTTGATATTATTTTATTATTTTTTTCCCAACTTCCAAACCCTCCCTTTTATATGTTTTCGCACTTATATTGCTCTTTCCTTCTTTCTTCAAGAAGCCCAGACTTCCGCCAAAACTTCCTTAAAGCGGGATTCTGGCCATAAAAAAAAAAAAAGAAAAGTCAGCAGCTACAAACTCTGTAGCTGCTGACTTTAAATAAGTACTTACCTGTCCTGGGTGCCCGTGATGTCGGCCGCCCGTGGCCGACCCGTCCTTGCGGCTTCACTGCCAGTTTCCTACTGCACATGTGCGAGCGGCGCGGCGCTCTGTGAATGGCCCTGTGGTGTTCTGGGAAGACACACAGTTCCCAGAAGACAACAGGACCGCTCACCGAGGAGCAGAAGACGCCGCGGAAAAGGAAGAGGCAGATTAGGAAGACTGCCTAGCAACAAGGGTTTAGGTAAGTTTAAAACATTTTTTTTTTTCAAATGTTTTTTTTTTTTTTTTTTTTTAGGATTTTTGGTGTATTTTTTTTTTTTCAGGGTGGCCCTCCACTTTAAAATTCATTTAATGTCATCTCTTGCTTACAATCATCCACTATTACCTATAAGTATTTTTCTATGTTCTTTTCATTATACATTGCATGTGTATACTTGTATTCTCTTAAAACCTTTCAATAAAATATATTGGGGAAAAAAGACACAAGTCCAACCAAATTAAAAAAAATAAAAAAATAAAAATAAAAAAAATAAAAAAAATTTATACAATCCCATATACACAATCCTATACCCACAGTTCCCTGTAATAATAAACTAATAATAAAATATTGAAACATTAAATTAAACTCCGATTGGTGGCTATATCCAGCAATCCAATTTTATCTCTCCGTTTTACTTTTCTCTCATGGTTTATGAGAATTGATTTTGTCTCAGCATTCCCCAAGCAAGGATGTTTTTATGTTTGCAAATATAAAATGCAGTCAGGAATACAAGGACCACACAACAGGTTCCTATACAGAATAATTTTTTTCTCCTGCTGTCTGTCGCCATCTGGTGGAGGCCAGTTGAGCTACAGTTAAAACAGAGAGGTGGATTTGCATTATATGACATAGACAGAGTGCATATTACTATTTCATTGCTTAGGGAGACGTGTCATCCTTCTGTTTTTATAACCCTAAGCACACCTGGCACTGAACGTGCGTCTTTATGTAATCCGTCTTGCACAATACATTATTACATTTATGAGAAGTCAGTAATGAGAACACACAGGGACACTTTATGCAATATACATTTATTTTCCAGATCTCATCCCGCTTCTGACACACAAAGCTGCTGTGTTTATTGACATACTCAGAGTAACCACCACGTGACACACAAAAAATATGGATGTTAAACCCCCGTTCACACTGAATGCAGCTTTGAAATCGCGCCGCAGTACAGTGCAATCTCATCAACAGCTTGCCGACATCCGTGCGATTTCATGTAAGTTGCACCTGTAACCGCGAAAAATAGTGCTGAAACTATCAAATGGCGCTACTTGAAATCGCACTTATTAGGACAATGCCATAGAAAGACATTAGATGCGACTTCAGGTGCGATTTGTAAACCGCATGTTGCACCTGATGTCACACCAGTGTGAAGGGGGGGGGGGCCCTAAGAGACGTAAGATTTGCTGACAGTGCAGTCACATCTAACAAAATACGTACAAACAAGGCCAAGGATAAATCCAAGGGAAAAACCAAACTCAAAGTGGTGTTCCGGCTGAAATTATACTTTTTAAATAAAAATACCCCTATAATACACAAGCTTAATGTATTCTAGTAAAGTTAGTCTGTAAACTAAGGTCTGTTTTGTTAGTTTATAGCAGTAGTTTGTTATTTTATAAACTTACAGCAGGCCGTGGCCATCTTAAGTGTGGGCATCTGAAGCCAGACTGTATTTCTTCCTGGATCTCATCCTTGCAGATCATCTCGCACATGCTCAGTGCAGCACAAGCAGTGTAATAGGTTTCAGGTCAGGTTTCCATAGCAATGGCAGTGTCAGAGGAAGTTGCTGGCCCTTCCCAGAAGGCATTGCAAACAGGAAATGATGCGATGGGCCGCGGCCAGGGAGGAGGAAGTGAAAAATGAATACAGCAGATATACAGTAGGTGCTGAGAAAAAATTTTTTAAAATATCCAATTCGTTTACAGTGCACAGTTTAGTGAGGGATGCTAAAGAGTTGTAAAAGTGGGTAGAACTCCACTTTAACTTACCACCGGCCCACAGACAACCAAATAACCTGTCTAACAGTATGCATTAAAAGCAGGGGGTTTAGTCTGCACACATTTGCAAGTGCATGCGTAAGCCACAGAGCCTCGTCAAGGCACCCTGGTATCTGTGGTACCTAACACTAACTTATAAGTGTCCCCACAGTGGAGGCACATGGATTCTGATGGATAGGTGAGAGCAGGTGGACTGAAGGGGAGCCCACCCTTTCTTAAAGGTACAGGGGCACGCTGAACACCCAGCATATAGCACACTGGCTGCAAAGGTGTCAGTGCGTTGCCTGACCAAAAAACACGACAGTGATATAAAAAGATGCCACTTGCTCTCATCTATAGCTGGCTATCGCAGTAAGAAGCATTGGAAGGCTAACAACGGTTACAGACAAAGGCCAAGGATAAATCCAAGGGAAAAACCAAGCTTAACTTACCGACCAGCTCGCAGACAACCAAATAACCTGTCTAACAGTATGCGTTAAAAGCAGGGGTTTAGTCTGCACATATTTGCAAATGCATGCGTAAGCCACAGAGCCTCGTCAAGGCTCTATCTATAGAATACTCCTGAAGATTGCTATCCACTTAAAGCGGAACTTCAGTCATTTTTCCAACTTTCCATCTATTAAATCTTCTGCTCTTGTTGTTTCAACTTTGGATAGTAAAACTTTTTTTTCTGTCAGTAAATACCTTATACAGCCCACTTCTTGTTTCTTGTCTGGTTATTAGCCTAGGCTTATGACATCAAACACAGCTCTTTCTCTCACTCTAGTGAGAGTTTGTCAGGAAGGGAGGGGGGATGAGT
Source organism: Aquarana catesbeiana (assembly GCF_042186555.1). Classification (NCBI taxonomy): domain Eukaryota; kingdom Metazoa; phylum Chordata; class Amphibia; order Anura; family Ranidae; genus Aquarana; species Aquarana catesbeiana. The sequence continues at coordinate 52,309,396 of NC_133331.1, read as the reverse complement.
CATAAGAGGGCCAATGAGAGCTGCAGAGCTGGAGGTGTGTCTGTGTAAATCCAGGAAGTGAACAGGCAGCAGCTTCTTCGCTTCTTCTGCCCACAGTTAAGCGGAGGGAGATTTCCGCAGCATATTTGGCAAGTACAGAATCACAGTATATATAAAATAATATGCAAAGTGGTTGGAGGGAAGCTTGAGAATGGCAAAGATGTTTTTATTACAAATTATGTGAGCAATTATGCAGTTCCTCACAAAAAAAAAAAATGTCCCTTTAAGGCCGGAGGGCGAAAGTGATGTTTGACGTTGTTTCGGTCCTCCAAGGGCATAGAGTCACGTGGGTGCCATCTTGCCCTCACTCGACTTCCTGCCCATCTATCCCAGGAATCGGATCATTTCCGCCACTGCCGAAGGGGTCGGGGGGGGGACCTCTCCCACTGCCCATAAAAGTGATCTTGCGGCGAATCCACTGCTGAGATCACTTTTATGTGAAAGTGGATCACCGACCAGGTGAAAAATACTGGGGTTATGGCAGCTATCTGCTGCCATAACAATGGTATTTAACGTTAAAGTAGCGACTTATATCTATGGTGGGCGGTCCCAAAGTGGTTAAAGCAGTATAAGCCCTCGTTCATATTGACTGCGGCCATTTCAGACGAAGTCACACAATTTCAAAGCCGCATGTCAGTGCAACTTCATGTGTGACTTGGAAGACATGTGTGTGTCCTCATGCACAGATGTCTACTGCTTTAACCACTTCAGCCCTGGAAGATTAGGCTGCTCAATGACCAGAGCACATTTCACAATTTGGCACTGCTCTGCTTTAACTGGTAATTGCGCGGTCATGCAATGTTGTACCCAAGCGAAATTTGTGTCCTTTTTTATCACAAATAGAGCTTTTTTTTATGGTATTTGATTGCCTCTTTGATTTTGATTTTTTGTGATATAAATGGAAAAAGACCGAAAATTAAAAAAAAAATTAGATTTTCTACTTTTTGTTATAAGAAAAATCCAATAAACTAAATTTTAGTCATACATTTAGGCCAAAATGTAGCCCCCCCCCCCCAAATGACGCCATTTTAAAAAGTAGACACCCCAAGGAAATTGCTGAGAGGCTTGTTGAGCCCATTGAATATTTTATTTTTTGTCACAAGTGATTGAAATATGACAAAAAATAAATAAAAAATTACACAAAGTTGTCAGTAAATGATCTATTGTTCACACATGCCATGGTTATATGTGGAATTACACCCCAAAATACATTCTGCTGCTTCTCTTTTTTTTTTTCTTTGCACAAAGTTGTCATTAAATGATATATTGCTCGAACATGCCATGGGCATATGTGAAATTACACCCCAAAATACATTCTGCTGCTTCTCCGCGTACGGGGATACCACATGTGTGGGACTTTTTGGGAGCCTAGCCGTGTACAGCACCCCAAAAACCAATCACCGCCAGGCGTAAATTTTTGATTACCCTCCTCACTACCTATCACAGTTTCGAAGGCCATAAAGATGGCACATAAAGATGGCACAACCCCCCCCCCCAAATGACCTCATTTTGAAAAGTAGACACCCCAATGTATTTGCTGAGAGGCATGGTGAGTATTTTGCAGCTCTCATTTGTTTTTGAAAATGAAGAAAGACATTTTTTTTTTTTTTCAATTTTCAAAACTTTGTGACAAAAAGTGAGATCTGCAAAATACTCAACATGCCCTTCAGCAAAAAGCTTGGGGTGTCTACTTTTCAAAATGGGGTCATTTGGGGGGGGGGGGGGAGTGGTTGTGCTATATTGGCATTTCATGGCCTCAAAAACTGTGATAGGTAGTGAGGAGTGAAATGAAAAATTTACGCCCTTAGAAAGCCTGAAGGCAGTGATTGGTTTTCGGGGTCCTGTATCCCCAAACTCAGGAGAAGCAGCAGAATTTATTTTGGGGTGTAATTTAACATATGCCCATGGCATGTTTGAGCAATATATCATTTAGTGACGACTTTGTGATTTTCCCGCAACTTGTGGCAAAATATAAAATATTCCATGGACTCAACATGCCTATCAGCAAATAGCTTGGGGTGTCTACTTTCCAAAAAGGGGTAATTTGGGGGGTTTTGAACTGTCTTGGCATTGTATGCACAACATTTAGAAGCTTATGTCGCACATCACCCACTCTTCTAACCACTTGAAGACAAAGCCCTTTCTGACACTTTTTGTTTACATGAGAAAATATTTTTTTTTTGTAAGAAAATTACTCTGAACCCCCAAACATTATATATTTTTTTTTAAAGCAAAGGCCCTACAGATTAAAATGGTGAGTGTTGCATTTTTTGTTTTTCACACAGCATTTGCGCATTGATTTTTTCAAATGCACTAAAACACGCTATATTGCCCAAATGTTTGATGAAATAAAAAAGATGATCTTATGCCGAGTACATGGATACCAAACACAACATGCTTTAAAATTGCGCACGAACCTGCAGTGGGGACAAACTACATACATTTTTAAAAGCCTTTACAGGTTACCACTTTAGATTTACAGAGGAGGTCTACTGCTAAAATTACTGCCCTCGATCTGACCTCCGTGGTGATACCTCACATGCATGGCGCAATTGCAGTTTACATATGACAGCAGACCAACTCTTGCATTCGCCCTTGCGCGTAAGCAAGGGGGGACAGGGGTGTTTTGGTTTTTTTTTTATTATTATTATTTATTTTGCTTTTTTTTCTTTTTTTTAATCATTTTTATTGTTATCTCAGGGAATGTAATGCAATAGTTAGTGACAGGTACTCTTTTTTGAAAAAATTGGGGTCTATTAGACCCTAGACCTCTCCTCTGCCCTCAAAGCATCTGACCACACCAAGATCGGTGTGATAAAATGCTTTCCCTATGGCGCTGTTTATATCCGGCGAAACCTAAGTCATGAAATGCTCGTAGCTTCCGGATTGGAGCCGTTCTGGTCTTTGATCAGCTCTATGGTCAGCTGGTGGAACCACCAGTTGCATTATCGGGTTCCCTGTTGGGACAGGAGAGTTAGAGAAGACCACGGAAGAAGGTAGGAGGGAGAGATGTTCCCTCCCACTGCTTGTAAAAGCAGTCTAGAGGCTAATTAGCCACTAGGATTGCTTTTACATGAAAGCCGACCGCTGGCTGAAAAGAATGATACCAAGATGATACCTAAACCTGCAGGCATCATTCTGGTATAACCACTCAAAGTCCAGCAACATACCAGTACGTCGCTGGTCCTTGTTGGGCATACATTGTAATGTTCTTTTTTTCATGCAGCCTGTGGACTGAACGAAAAAAAGAGATTGATCGGTGGGTATGCCCACCACTGGAATACCGCCCTTCATCCACCCACTTCTAATGATGGGCATACATGCACCATTTTTTTTTTTACCTGTGGTGGTGAAATCACCTCCTACAGCGCTGGAGTCGCTGATTAATGTATCGTGGGAGCAAACGCTGTTGCTGTCAATATAAATAAATCAGTGCTACAGCTGAATGGCGTACCTGCTAAGCAAATGGTTAACAATAAAACAAAGTAACATTACAGTATAACAGTAAGACTTACCATACCTGCAAAACAAATACAATAAAACATAGTAAAAATAAAACATTTTTTAATGCAATCTGTGCCTAAAAAATATATGCCAAAGCATGGTTGCAATCCGCCCCTAATGTTAGGAGCAAATCGATCCTCCACCCCTGCCCCCATGCTTCGAAATATATGGTCTTTTTTTTTAACTGGTGGTGAAATCACCTTTGACATCGCTGGAGTCACGGCTTTACATATCGTGGGAGCAAACGCTGTTGCTGTCAGAATAAATAAACCCATGCTGCAGCTGAATGGCGTACCTGCTAAGCAAATGATGGTTAATAATAAAACAAAGTAACATTACAGTATAACATACCATACCTGCAAAGCAAATGCAATAAAACGTAGTAAAAATAAAACAGATTTTATTTTTGGCTTTTTTATTTTATATATTTTTGTGTTTTTGTGTGTGGTTTTTTTTTGTCACTTTTTTCACTTTTACAAAAACTGTAAACTGAACGTTGCAGATTAGGGTCTCTCAAAATGTGATGGCCATCTCATCTTTCGAGAACCTGTGTTAGCGTGCCCTAGGACTGTGTAGTGCTGTACCCTACGCTAATACTCCACTAGTGTGTGGTAGCATTTGAAACAGTCACCGATGCACAGACCAGGTTGGTCAGGACAGGAGGAACAATAAAAGCGGGTGTCACGCCTAAATCCGCATTTTCTGCAGACACAACATCTTCTTTGGGGTGTTCTTTGGGTAGGGGTACCAGGAAGGACATATACGGAAAATGCCTCTCATGCAGCCGGCTCACTGCATTTGCGTTGGGAAGGTGGGCCATAGCACCGTCTGGAAACAGAAGGGCTGTGACAATCTCTTCCTGGAATTTTAGGAAGGATCCAGTTCGTCCTGAAGCTTTGAATAGCACAAAAGTGTTTAGCAGAGCCAATTGAAATAAGTATAAAGACACTTTTTTGTACGAGCGTCTGGCCTTACAGGCAATTAGGTACGGCGCCAACAACTGGTCGTTGGGGTCCACCCCTCCCATGTTAAGGTTGTATTCGTGGACACAGAGGGGTTTCCCCACAACACCAGTCACCGTAGGAATTTGGACTGTCGTATCTGCGTGAAAGGAGGACAGAACGAAAACATTCCATGAATCCCTCCACTTCACTGCTAACAAATTATTACACTTCAAGCAGGCTCTCTCCCCCATCTAAGTCGGGATTCTACAAGCCATTGGGGGAAGTCCCTGCGATTAGATCGCACGGTGCCACATGCACCAATTCCATAATCAAAAAGGTGACTAAAAACGCTCGTGTAATAATTGTCCACGTACAAGTGGTACCCCTTTCCGAATAAGGGTGACACCAAGTCCCACACAGTCTTACCAGCGCTCCTTATGTAGTCTGGGCAGTTCTCCTGCTCCACGTGACTATCTTCTCCCTCATAAACCATAAAACTATATGCATAGCCTGTTGCCCTGTCACAGAGCTTATATATCTTGACCCCATATCTGGCACGCTTGCTGGGAAGATACTCTTTGATAGACAAGCGGCCAGAAAACATAATCAGGGACTCATCAACGCAGACTTGATTGGGCGTAAACAAGGCTGCAAACTGTTGGTTGAAGTGGTTTACGAGGGGCCGAATTTTGTAAAATCCAGGGTCACCCCGAGGATGACAAAGTTCATTATCATTGAAGTGCATGAACCGCAAGATCTGCTTGTATCGTGTCCTGGTCATGGAGGCAGAGAACACGGGCATATGGTGAATTGGGTCAGTGGACCAATATGACTGCAACTCACTCTTTTTAGTTATGCCCATGAGGAGGGATAGGCCCAGGAAAGTCTTAAATTCGGAGACCGTAATAGGTCTCCAATCTCTGGCAAGGGTCAACTGGGGATTAGCGGCGATGAATTGACCAACATACAAATTGCTTTGGTCCACAATAGATCTATAGAGATCTTACGTGAAAAACAGCAAATAAAAATCAAGTGACGTAAAAATCAACTGTTTCCACCTTCCAGGTTGGCCAGTGAATGGGGGAAGTCCGGGTGCTGCAGAAGTGGTGGGCATCCAATTAGGATTGGCAAATGCAGCAGGAAGGGCACTATGGGCTTGACGGGCCTGTGTTTGTCTTCTTCTTGGTGGCTGTGGGACACTACTCGTGCTAGCCACCTCACTAGCTTGAACTGCACTTATGGGACTCGCCACGTCACCAAGTGTTACTGCGGTGCTCGATGTACTACCAGGATGTACTAGGCCGCTGGTGCTTGCCAGTTCACCAGAAGGATGAGCAGCACTAGTACTAGCTCTCTGCCCCATACGAGAGCCCTGCGGTTCTTGCACCTCAACGACAGCAGACGAATGGGGTCGGGTACGCCTGACCTTGGCAGGGACCATTACTCCGTCTTCAGAGCTATCTGTCAGGGCGCCGCTGCTGTCTACCGGTTCGTATTCTGAGCCTGAATCTGACAGGTGGGTGACTTCCTCTTCACTATATGTCATGCTCAGAAACATGTAGGCCTCTTCACTACTGTACCTTCGATTTGACATTTTGGTCTCTAAATTTACTGGTACAGTAGTGAGACTCACAGGAAAAAGAGCTCCTGACTGTCAATGACTGCTTCAAGCGCTATAAAAAAAAGTGTTAAGCCCTGTACACAGGGTCAGACATTGATCGGACATTCCGACAACAAAATCCGTGGATTTTTTCCGACTTATGTTGGCTCAAACTTGTCTTGCATACACATGGTTGGACAAAGTTGTCGGAAAATCCCATCGTTCTGAACGTGGTGACGTAAAACACGTACCTCGGGACTATAAACGGGGCAGTAGCCAATAGCTTTCCTCTCTTAATTTATTCTGAGAATTCGTGGCACTTTGTGCGTCGGATTTGTGTACACACGATCTGAATTTCCGACAACGGATTTTGTTGTCGGAAAATTTTATAGCAAGCTCTCAAACTTTGTGTGTCGGAAATTCCTATGGAAAATGTGTGATGGAGCCTACACACGGTCGGAATTTCTGACAACAAGGTCCTATCACACATTTTCCGTCGGAAAATCATATCGTGTGTACAAGGCATTAGCGTTCGCAGGGATCAGGCCTGACTCTGCAAATGCTGCAGTTATATGTGTTGTGTTTTTGTAAGTGACAGTGATCAGTCGATACTGCACTTGGGTAGGTGGGCTGGGCTGGGCTGGGCGGAGGGGCTAAACGCAGGTGCTAGCAGGTATCTGGGCTGATTCCGCTAACTCTGCGTTTTTGGGAACCCTAAACTATTGGGCATGCTAATATAGTTCTGATCAGATCAAAGATATCGATCCGTTCAGACACTATACTACTAAGGGAGGTGTATGGTGTGGGTGTTAGCGCTACTGGCACTAATCTGACGCTGCCTGGGGCGACGCAGACCCTGACTGACGCTAAAACCTAGCTGATATCACCCGCCGGGCAATCAGGGGGTTAAATCTTTATTGGGTAATATACGGCGGGTGCCCTGATGCTATAATAAACTAACTAACCAGTGTCACCCGTAACACTAATACAGTGATCACTGGTGATAGGGGGTGAAAGGGTTAACTAGGGGGAAATCAGGGGGTTAAAACCTTTATTAGGTAACATACGGGGGTACCTGACACTATAAAGACCTGACGGTGAAACTAATCATCTAACTGGCTAACTAGCGTCACCCGTGACACAAATACGGCGATCAGAAAAGAGATTGATTAGTAACACTGGTGACAGGGGGTGAAAGGGTTAACTGGGGGGTGATAAAGGGGTTAAACCTTTATTAGGGGGGTTTAGGGGGTTACCCTAGACCTAATGGGGCCTACTACTAACTGCCCTAACATTTCAGTCACAGATGACACCTATGCAGTGATCAGTGAAAAATCTGAAAACTGCAATTGGTGACACAGTGACACTGACAGGGAGTGAAGGGGTTAACTGGGGGCAATCGGAGGGTGGAAAGTGTACCTATGTGTACTGTGTTAGTGTAGTGTTGGTGCAACTCACGGTAAGACGTCTTCTCTCCTCTCACTGGAATTGAAAAGACTCCACGAGGAGAGACGACATCACTTCCCCCCGTCTGTGACAGGGGAAGGTTTCCATTCGTTAGGACCGATCAGCAGGTCCAGGCCAGAAAACATTGGCCGGGACCTGAGGACTGATCGGTCCTCTAACGAATCCGACCACTGCGGACCCGGGGGGAGGGAGGGATGTACAGGTACGCCCATTTGCCCACCCATGCTGTTCTAATGACGTACATCGGCGTGCCGCGGTCGGCAAATGGTTAAACCAAAAACCACACATTTATTATATTGCAGCTTACCAATTCTTAAATGTGGGGGCTGCATTAGTTTGCATTTGCTTTATTCTGACCTGGTGAACCAGTAAGTCTGATGTTTTTCAAGAAGAACGAGCTGTCCTGCCAATGTAGCAGTTGGAGGGTTGAGACAAACCATTTACCACTGACAGGATTGCTTACAATGATCCGCTTTTATAAGAAAAAAAGTCACTGTGCAGCAGGAAAAAAAGCTCACCCTGTGCCTTTTCCTATACTAAGCAGCTGAACACATATGGATTTATTCACATGAATCCCATATAGAATATCCACAACATAATTAGGCTACATTCGTACAGACAATAGTGTGCAGATAGTTTGCTCCAATCACTGGGCGTGCAACCCTACCTCTGCAGCCAGGTTCTGAGCTCCCCCCCCTTTCCCCTTTTCCTCCCTCCCTTCCCTTTTGTTTCCCCTTTTCCTCCCTCCCTTCTCTTTACTTCTTCTCCCCCCCCCTCTCCCATTTGTTCCCCCCCTCCCCCCAATTCTCTGCCTCCTCACTTTCTTTTCCTCTTTTTTTCTTTTCCTTCATTTTCTCTGTTTCTTTTTTTTATTTATATTTATTATTAGTATTATTTTTATATTTATTTTTATTTTATCTGCCTAGATGGGCGGGGCCAGCCGGCATCATCCGTTTCCATGACATCCGCAGCCCCGACACTGCAGCGCCCCCTGTTACTTGGTCACCGCCGCCGCATCATGCACGGGCAGCCGGTGATGACTGCTGTAATCTGAGCTGACCTGCAAACATTTACCCCACACGGGTGCCGATCTGTGTCAGGCCAGGGTTTGCCAACGTCATGCATCTCCATGGCATCGGCGGCCCTACAGCATCCCCATTGCCTGGTTACTTCCGCCGCATTGCGCATGCGCGATTGTGATGTGCAACCACTGATCCCTGCAGTGGCGCAGATCAATATGTAGATCGTGCGATGCATATTGATGTTCCCTAGCAATGGGCCCGTCCCTACAGTGACTCAGGATCCACAATATCAAATCCTATATGACAATACACAGGTAGTGTCAGTGCTTTTTTGTGTAAACCCCTTCTTCTCATACGTTTTTTGAATCTGTGTAATTATGCTAACTTTTTGAGTCTTTTTGGCAGGATTTGTGACATCATACTTATCTGGGGGTGGGAGGAGCTATGGTTTTCTTTCTTTTCTAAATGGTTGATGGTTATTTAAATTCTTTTCACTGTTACCCCACGTTTATCACATGTCTGACAAAGGCGTCCTGCGTGACTCTGAAACGTTGCACTTTTCTTGTGGTGTGATCATGCATTAAACTACCCGTTTGGACGCCACTTTGTGGCGATTCTTGGTGTGCTGGCAAATATCTACTTTGCAACCCCACCTCTGGACGCAGCAACACTCTATGCCAGTGATGGCGAACCTTCGCACCCCAGATGATTTGGAACTACATTTCCCATGATGCTTAACTAAACTGCAGAGTGCATGAGCATCATGGGAATTGTAGTTTCAAAACATCTGGGGTGCCAAGGTTCGCCATTACTGCTCTATGTTATGGCCACGTGCAAACTGGCCGATTAGCTGCAATCATTATGTATGCGGCTGGAACTCCACAGTAACTCCAGCCCTTGACACTGTCTGTGTTCAGGGTCGGTCAGAGGCTCTATTTGCATATAACCAGATAAGTGGTCACATACCAACAATGGCAGCGCTGGCCATTGATTTGTAAAGAGTATAAATCTGACAGCTGCTGCTGGTCTACTGATTCTCACCAGCTGTCGCTCCTCAGAGGCATGGTGGGGGGATAGCACTTGGAGCGTCCATACCGCAGACACTTCTCAACTCAATTCATGTTCAGTCACAGTAGCACAGTATGAATGGTTGCTAAGATGCCATTAGCTGTTGCAGCTGTCAAAGCAAACCAAGTTACATCCCCCACCCCATTCAGCTGCCAGCTGGGAGATTCAGATCACTATCAAACATGGTCAATGCCATATTTGGGTAATGATCTAATCTAGCATCCTTGCCTTTTACTGTACATTCAGCTGCGGACCAAGCCAACCATTGCTAGGAAGCCAGTGGCTGCCAGCATCCTAGCAACCACAAGCCCTGTGCAGAAAGCTGTCACATTCATGACAGTTTCCCAGTACACAATGCCTATTCTGAGCACTGGTGTCCCTCTGTATGCCAACTCTCAGTTGGTCTTCTCTACTACATATTTGCGTGTCTGAGAACTGACGGCAATTGTTTTAATCTGTTCCAACCATAGAGACAGATTCTCAAAGTGCCAGAAATAAGAACTATCTGAATTTTGGTGCACATGTCGGACCTTCCACAACAATTGTTGCAATGCTTATCTGATTTCGGTGCCGTCCATTTCAAAGGGGCCAAACCAGAAAAAGTGTTGTAACTCCTTCACAGCACAAATCTCCCCTGACAGCTACTGTATTCTGATAGCTGGCCCCCCGAGGCTGCCAAAAATCCTGAACAGTGGCTGCACCTGGTCGGATTGCAGCTGCTGCTCGTCCACCTGGTTTAGGGCCCATTCATACTAAAATGTTGTGCAGGGAACCTGCATTCTGTGCAATCGCACTGTCCTTGCGATCTGCAGCGGGTATCAGAGCAAAATTAATGACACCCCAAATGCAGGTCGCAAATGCAGTGCGTTTGCCCACACCAGATCGCATGGTACCTAAGTATCATATGATCTGTTTGTAGTGCGTTTCCAAAAGTACTTTTGGTGGGGTGCAGTGCAATTTCAGAAATTTCACTGCACAGAACTGCATGCAAAACGCACAGGAACATGTAATGGGATCCTGTGCGATTCACATGCAATTCTTAGTGTGAATGGACCCCGACAGATCAAAGGATGTAAAGCTCTTAGCTTTGTGAATAGAGCCTAAGGCTCCATTCAACCCTTAGGCATTTGGAATCACAGGTGGAATAGCTATGATTCTGCCTGCGAATTCAGAATCGGGGCAAAACCTGGGATGCAATTGCGATGCCATTACTTATTAATGGCACCCCAATCGCGGTGCGATTTTGCCTCGATTGGTGGGCAAAATTGCAACATGCTATGCTGTCACCCAAAAGAAGCTCCTGCTCCTTTTTGAGCGGCAAGCTTTGCGCGTTGTGATTTTGACGTGATTGCAGCGCGATTTATCGCCCACCAATCATTTCCTTTTCCAAAACAAACTAGAGATGCAAAATACTCACCATTCCTCTTAGCAAATACCTTGGGGTGTCTACTTTCCAAAATATGGTCATTTGGGGGTTTTTGTGCTATCTGGGCATTTCATGGCCTCCGAAACTGTGATAGCTAGTGAGCAGTGAAATCACCATTTTACACCCTTAGAAAGCCTGAAGGCGGTGATTGGTTTTTGGGGTCCTGTACACGGCTAGGCTCCCAAAAAGTCCCACACATGTGGTATCCCCATATGCGGAGAAGCAGCAGAATGTATTTTGGGGTGTAATTTCACATATGCCCATGGCATGTTCGAGCAATATATCATTTAATGACAACTTCGTGCAAAGAAAAAAAAAAAGAAAGCTTGTAATTTTCCCGAAACTTGAGGCAAAATATAAAATATTCCATGGACTCAACATGCCTCTCAGCACATAGCTTGGGGTGTCTACTTTCCAAAATGGGGTCATTTGGGGGGTCTTGTGCTATCTTGACATTCAAGGGCCTCTGAAACTGTGGTAAGTGAAAGTACATAGATACCAAACACGACATGTTTTAAAATTGCGCACAACCGTGCAGTGGCGACAAACTACATACATTTTTAAAAGCCTTTAAAAGCCTTTACAGGTTACCACTTTAGATTTACAGAGGAGGTCTACTGCTAGAATTACTGCCCTCGATCTGACGTTCATAGTGATACCTTACATGCATGGTGCAATTGCTGTTTACATACAACACGAGACCGACGCTTGCGTTCACCTTTGCACGTGAGCACGAGGGGACAGGGGTGCTTTATTTTTATTTTTAATTATTTATTTTCCTTTTTTTTTATTTTTACAATGTTCCTTTCATTTTTTATTTTTTTTAATAATTTTTATTGTTAGCACAGGGAATGTAAATATCCCCTATGATAGCAATAGGTAATTATGGGTACTCTTTTTTTTTAAAATTTGGGCGCAATTAGACTCTAGATATCCCTCCTGCCCTCAAAGCATCTGACCACACCAAGATCGGTGTGATAAGATGCTTTCCCAATGGTGCTGTTTATATCCAGGGAAACCAAAGTCACTAATAACTACTCAATACCAGTACGTCGCTGGTCCTTGTTGGGCATATATTGTAATGTTCTATTTTTGCATGCAGCATGTGGGCTGAACGAAAAAAAGAGATCGGTTGGTATGCCCACCATTAGAACACCGCCCTGCATCCACCCACTTCTAATGATGGGCATACGTGCACTGTTTTTTTTTTTTTTTTTTTTAACTGTGGTGGTGAAATCACCTCCTAAAGCGCTGGAGTCGCTGATTTACATATCGTGAGAGCAAACGCTGTTGCTGTCAAGATACATAAATCAGTGCTTCAGCTGAATGGCGTGCCCTAAAAGCAAACAACGGTAACAATAAAACATCAACTCAATAAAACAACAACAATCTGTGCCAAAAAAAGAGTAAAAAATATATGCCAAAGCATGGGGGCAATCCGCTCCTAATGTTAGGGGCAAATCGCCCCCCCCACCCCACCCCCATGCTTTGGCATGTATGCTCTTTTTTTTTTTTTTTTTTTATCTGTGGTGATGAAATCACCTCCTACAGCGCTGGAGTCGCTGATTTACGTATCGTGAGAGCAAACGCTGTTGCTGTCAAGATAAATAAATCAGTGCTTCAGCTGAATGGCCTACCTGAAAAGCAAACAACGTTAACAATAAAACATGAACTCAATAAAACAACAATCTGTGGCAAAAAAAAAAAAAAAGAGTAAAAAATTTATGCCGAAGCATGGGGACAATCCACCCCTAATGCTAGGGGCAAATCGCCCCGACCCCCATGCTTTGGCATATATGCTCTTTTTTTTAACCTGTGGTGGTGAAATCACCTCCTACAGCGCTGGAGTCGCTGATTTACATATCGTGAGAGCAAACGATGTTGATGTCAAGATAAATAAATCAATGCTGCAGCTGAATGGCGTACCTGAAAAGCAAATAACGTTAACAATAAAACATTACATCAATAAAACAACAATCTGTGCCAAAAAAAAAGAGTAAAAAATTTATGCCGAAGCATGGGGGCAATCTGCCCCTAATGCTAGGGGCAAATCGCCCCGACCCCCATGCTTTGGCATATATGCTCTTTTTTTTAACCTGTGGTGGTGAAATCACCTCCTACAGCGCTGGAGTCACTGATTTACATATCATGAGAGCAAACGATGTTGATGTCAAGATAAATAAATCAATGCTGCAGCTGAATGGCGTACCTGAAAAGCAAATAACGGTAACAATAAAACATTACATCAATAAAACAACAACAATCTGTGCCAAAAAAAAAGAGTAAAAAATTTATGCCGAACCATGGGGGCAATCTGCCCCTAATGCTAGGGGCAAATCGCCCCGACCCCCATGCTTTGGCATATATGCTCTTTTTTTTAACCTGTGGTGGTGAAATCACCTCCTACAGCGCTGGAGTCGCTGATTTACATATCGTGAGAGCAAACGATGTTGATGTCAAGATAAATAAATCAATGCTGCAGCTGAATGGCGTACCTGAAAAGCAAATAACGGTAACAATAAAACATTACATCAATAAAACAACAATCGGTGCCAAAAGAAAAGAGTAAAAAATTTATGCTGAAGCATGGGGGCAATCTGCCCCTAATGCTGGGGCAAATCGCCCCGACCCCCATGCTTTGGCATATATGCTCTTTTTTTTAACCTGTGGTGGTGAAATCACCTCCTACAGCGCTGGAGTCGCTGATTTACATATCGTGAGAGCAAACGATGTTGATGTCAAGATAAATAAATCAATGCTGCAGCTGAATGGCGTACCTGAAAAGCAAATAACGGTAACAATAAAACATTACATCAATAAAACAACAATCGGTGCCAAAAAAAGAGTAAAAAATATATGCCAAAGCATGGGGGCAATCCGCTCCTAATGTTAGGGGCAAATCGCCCCCCCCACCCCACCCCCATGCTTTGGCATGTATGCTCTTTTTTTTTTTTTTTTTTTATCTGTGGTGATGAAATCACCTCCTACAGCGCTGGAGTCGCTGATTTACGTATCGTGAGAGCAAACGCTGTTGCTGTCAAGATAAATAAATCAATGCTGCAGCTGAATGGCGTACCTGAAAAGCAAATAACGGTAACAATAAAACATTACATCAATAAAACAACAATCGGTGCCAAAAGAAAAGAGTAAAAAATTTATGCTGAAGCATGGGGGCAATCTGCCCCTAATGCTGGGGCAAATCGCCCCGACCCCCATGCTTTGGCATATATGCTCTTTTTTTTAACCTGTGGTGGTGAAATCACCTCCTACAGCGCTGGAGTCGCTGATTTACATATCGTGAGAGCAAACGATGTTGATGTCAAGATAAATAAATCAATGCTGCAGCTGAATGGCGTACCTGAAAAGCAAATAACGGTAACAATAAAACATTACATCAATAAAACAACAATCGGTGCCAAAAGAAAAGAGTAAAAAATTTATGCTGAAGCATGGGGGCAATCTGCCCCTAATGCTGGGGCAAATCGCCCCGACCCCCATGCTTTGGCATATATGCTCTTTTTTTTAACCTGTGGTGGTGAAATCACCTCCTACAGCGCTGGAGTCGCTGATTTACATATCGTGAGAGCAAACGATGTTGATGTCAAGATAAATAAATCAATGCTGCAGCTGAATGGCGTACCTGAAAAGCAAATAACGGTAACAATAAAACATTACATCAATAAAACAACAATCTGTGCCAAAAAAAAAAGAGTAAAAAATTTATGCCGAACCATGGGGGCAATCTGCCCCTAATGCTAGGGGCAAATCGCCCCGACCCCCATGCTTTGGCATATATGCTCTTTTTTTTAACCTGTGGTGGTGAAATCACCTCCTACAGCGCTGGAGTCGCTGATTTACATATCGTGAGAGCAAACGATGTTGATGTCAAGATAAATAAATCAATGCTGCAGCTGAATGGCGTACCTGAAAAGCAAATAACGGTAACAATAAAACATTACATCAATAAAACAACAACAATCTGTGCCAGAGTCGCTGATTTACATATCGTGAGAGCAAACGATGTTTACGTTCTGTTATCTTCTCCGGTTAGTCCCTCTTTGCTCTCATTCTCTCCTCCCTTCTTCCCATTCCTTTTATTTCATCTTCATTTCCTTATTTTGCTTCTCTCTCTCCTGGTCTTCTTTTGCCTTCTGTTCTCTCTCCATCTTTTCTCTCCACCTCTTTGCTCTGACTCGCTCCTCCCTGACCTTCTCCTCTTCTCGCATCCTTATTTCTCTCCTCCTCTCCTCTGTTGGCATGCATTTTGCCCTCAACCACTTTGCTCTCACCCGCTCGTCCCGTTTTTTCTCCTCCTCTGTTACCCTTATTTCTCTCTTCCTTTCCTCCTCTTCATTCTTTCTATCCCTGGCAACCTTTGCCAACTCCTCCCTGAATAATATCATGTCTCTCTCCTTAGCTTTTCTTACCCGCCTCCATCTCGCTTCCCTTGTTAATTTATACCAGTATAACTCTTTTCCGTCATCTTTACATTCGCCACTGCAGACACATGAGCAAGAGTGCTGTGGAAAAGAAAAGAAAGGGATTTATTAGATTATATAACACACTAGTAACACCTTTCAGCTACATCACACACAGTCTGTCACTTCTGCACTACTTGACATTATTTAATTTATGATATATATGTTTCCCCAAAAATGGCAGTTTTTATAAGGTAGTATTCTCCATAGAAGAGGTCGGCCTGATAGGCGGCTGGGAATTTGGTGTACAATATACAAACCCTTTCTATATGTTCAGCCAGTGTCATGAGTTTAGTACTTTTAGGAGTATAAATGCCAAAGGGGACGATATTACTAGGGGCCCTGAGGGAAGTTGTGATTGACCCCCCCCCCCCCCCACACACACACACACACACACACACACACACACACACACACACACACACACACCATGAGGAAGAATGGTCTCCTGTTACCCAGAGGGCTTTGTTCTTCCTCTAGTCCTAATCTGCTTATTTATGATAGAATGCTAGTTATCTATGGAACTACCTCCTAAGCAGTTTAATTTTAAAGGGTACTTACTTTTTTCATGAACTTCCAAAAAGGTCCTATTAGATAACCCAGGAATGCAAAGGGGTTAATATTACACTGACAATCTGTCTGATTGTTCTCTTTGCTGTTGTCTGTCTCTGGTTCTTCTTTTTGCTCAGCCTCTTCGCTGTTGTCTTTCTCTGGTTCTTCTTTTTGCTCAGCCTCTTCGCTGTTGTCTTTCTCTTGTTCTTCTCTCTGCTCAGCCTCTTCGCTGTTGTCTTTCTCTTCTTCTTCTTCTGTCTGGTTTTCACCGGTCTTTTCCTTCTTTTTCCTTAGTTTTGCCGGCTCCCAGATGTTTTTCACATGCCACATATGATTTTTCCTTACCTCGTCTTCAACCGCTACCTCATACTCCCATTCCATCTTTACGTCCACTACCTCACATGGCTGGAATTCCACCCGTTTTATGTTTGACTCTTTCATTTCATTAATTTTCACCTTTCCTGCCTGTTCCTTAATCAGCCATTCGTCCTCTTCCATTTTCAGCCACTCTTCATTTTCCACCGTTTTTTTTCCCATATCTCTCCAGGCGTAAAAGCAGCCACATATGCAAGCACTCTGTGGAAAAGAAAAGGAAAGAATTCATTAATTGATATAACACACTAGTATCACCTTTCAGCTACATCACAGACAGCCTGTCACTTCTGCACTACTTATCAGTTTAGGACTTTGTCATTTATGGTTTATGTGTTTCCCCAAAAATGATAATTTTTATCAGGAAAATGTCTCCATAGAAGAGGTCGGCCTGATAGGTGGCCGGGAATTCGGCGTACAGTTTAGGAACCCTTTTAGGAGGATAAATGGCGGGGGGGGGGGGGGCATTAGTTTACTAATAGCCCTGAGGGAATTTGGAAGGGTCCTTAATGGGACGCCCTGACCAGGCTGAATAACCACTGTTGATAAAGCTAGAAAACTTCCTAATTGCTATTCATTCCCCTAGAACAGTGGTCTCCAAACTGCGGTCCGTGGGTCGGATTCTGCCATTGCCAAGCAACCCCCCCCCCCCCCGCCACCAATTCACTAGGAAAGGAACATTCATTAACCGCTTGCCGACCAGCGCACGCCGATTTACGTCGGTAGAATGGCACTGGCAGGCAAAAGGGCATACAGGTACGTTCCCTTTAAGAAGCGGTGTCTCGAGCGTGCGCGCCGCCGGAAGCCTCGTGACCGCAGACTCGATGTCCGCCAAGTGCCCGCGATCCTGTCACGGAGAGGAAGAACAGGGAGATCCTTTTGTAAACAAAGCATTTCCCCGTTCTGCCTAGTTACAGGACAGTGATCACAGCTCTCTCTCATCGAGAGCTGTGATTACTGTCCTGTGTGTTGAAGTCCAGCCCCCTAACAGTTAGAATCAGTCCCTAGGACACACTTAACCCCTTCACTGTCCCCTAGTGTTTAACCCCTTCACTGCCAGTCACATTTACAAGGTAATCAATGCATTTTAAAAGCAACGATCGCTGTATAAATGACAATGGTCCCAAAAGAGTGTCAAAAATGTCCGATGTGTCCGCCATAATGTCGCAGTCCCAATAAAAATCTCAGATCGCCGCCATTACTACTAAAAAAAAAAATTATAAAAACGCTATAAATCTATCCCCTATTTTGTAGACGCTAAAACTTTTGCGCAAACCAATACGCTTATTGCGATTTTTTTTTTTTTTTTTTACCAAAAATATGTAGAAGAATACATATCGGCCTAAACTGAGGAAAAAAAAAATTTTAATATATTTTTGGGGGATATTTATTATAGCAAAAATGATAAAATAATGCGTTTTTTTTTCCAAATTGACGCTATTCTTTTGTTTATAGCGCAAAAAACAAAAACCGCAGAGGCGATCAAACAACACCAAAAGAAAGCTCTATTTGTGGGGAAAAAAAGGATGTCAATTTTGTTTGGGTACAACGTCGCACGACCGCGCAATTGTCAGTTAAAGCGACGCAGTGCCGAATCGCAAAAAGTGCTCTGGTCAGGAAGGGGGTGAATTCTTCCGGGGCTGAAGTGTTTAAAGATCTGTAATTGAATCCTGGCCAATTTCTTATTGATTGTAATTGTGTGTCCCCACCCCAACCCCATGAGAAGAATGGTCTCCAGCTACCTAGGGGGCTTTGTTCTTCTCCTAGTCCTAAACTACTTGTTTGTGAGAGACTGCTAGTTATCTATAGGACTACCTAAGCAGTATAATTGTATGGGGTACTTACTTTTCCCAGCACCTTCAATACAGGTCCCGTGAGCCAATTCAACCATTCTGTTGGGTTCAGGCTGAAGCCCTTCCAACATGAGTCGGTCTCTTCGTCGTTGTTTTTCTCTTGTACAGGGGGGACGGTGAAGAAGCTGGCACTTAATTTATTCCATTTCTCTTCCTCTTTTTCTTTAGGTGTTTTTGCTTCTTCTCTTCTTTCCCCTCCATTCTCTTTCTTGTCCTCCTCTTCACTCACTTTCTTGTCCTCCTCTTCACCCACCTCAAATATCCATTTGAGCTTTATCTTTCTTCCTCCACGCGTGGGGATCTCCATCTCTCCCCATATCCCCTTTTCAACCTTGTCCTATAAGAAAACAAAAACAAAAACAAAACAAAGGTAAGTAGAAGTACAGATTCTAAAGTTCTACTCATTCTTTTAGATTTGGATAGGGGGGGGGGGGTTCAAACTTTTGCAAGGTTATTATTGTTCTCTGTGTCCTGACTGGGAAAGATTCCATTTGCTTCCTATCATCCCAGGAGGAGAAGTAAGCTGAATCTTCCCATTAGGATTGCAGACAGCAATAAAAATACAACTGAGGTTCTAACCCTTTCCCCAATCCATCTGAACTGTCTTGCTGGGTGTTCTACTTTAACTGCTTCAGGTCCGCCCTATAGCAGTTTTAATGCTACAGAGCAGCAACCTGTGCGCCAGATCATGTCCATCTATAGACATGATCTGACACGTTCGGGGAGGGGCCTCCGGCGCCTCGCTTCCGCTGTGATTTCACACAGCGGTAGCCGATCTGCGGGCGCCAGGTGCCGATGTCCTCCGGCACCCACCGATCGTCAGAAAGGCTATGCAAACAAGGCAAATCGCCGGCTGGCAGGACGGAAGGGGTGGAATTTGTGTCTCTGCAAAGCAGGGAATAAATTCCATCTCTCCCCCTAGTGAAAGCACCTCACACAGTGTGGTAAAGCACTGGCTAGGCATACATTTAACTTTTTAATCGCCTCCCTGATGTTTAACCCTTTTCCAGGCAGTGTCATTAGTACAGTGACAGTGCTTTTTTTTTTTTTTTTTTAGCACTGATCACTGTATTAGTGTCACGGGTTCCCACAAAGTGTCAGTTAGTGTCAGAATGTCCGCCGCAATATCACAAGTCGCTGATCGCCGCCTTTACTGCAGCTGCAAGCATCACCCCGTTACAACCACTTGAAGCAGAATGACGTACAGGTACGTGATTTTGCGCCAAGATTTTCCCCATATGAGGAAAGATGGCTTATAGCTATTCAGAGGGTTTCCCTTTCCCTTCCTCTGCTGAGGTTGGTACAAACCTGTTCTTTATAGACATGCGACTTTCTTCACCCTGGTTAACCAGAACTAATTAATCACTATATCATTATTGGATACTTACCATGACGACAATAATGTGATTTCTGGCATCATCCTCTATGATGCTTTGATTTGCCATTTCTTCCTCCACACTTCTTCTCGTATCCTCCGTATAAACGTTTTCAACACTTCGTGTCATTGTATCTAAAGAAAGAAAAAAAATAAAGATGGTAAGTTTAAGTACAAATTTTAAAGTGGAACTCTACTCAAAATGTTTTCTTGTAGATTTGGATGGGGAACGGGTTCAGGTTTTTTCCAAGGTTTCACTGTTTTCTGTGTCCTGACTGGGATAGTTTCCTGTCATCTCAGTAGGAGAGGAAGCGAGCAGAATCATCCCAGTGGGGTCGCAGACGCCAGTAACCCAAATGAGGTGTTAACCCATCCCCATTCCATTTAAAACTGTCTAACTCTGAGCTCGGCTTTAATAATATATTGATAAACTTTTTGAAAGCATTTTCTCTTGAAATCTACATGTTATGTGTAACGCACTCCTGATCCCTGCACTCAGTTTGTAATATATTTACATTTTTTTGCTTTTAAAAAATAATTGAGAGGACCTGTCATGCTCATTTCTATTACAAGACATGTTTACATGCCTTGTAATAGGAATAAAAGTGATCAAAAAAATTTAAAAGGACCAGTGTAAAAATAAAAAATAAATAATGATAATAATAATAATAATAAAAGAATGTAAAGCACCCCATCATTCTGTGCTTTGAGACGTAAATGGCAATTTTTTCTTTTTTTTGCTTTTAAAGGTAAATGTGAAGTCTGATGTCTTTTTGACCCCAGATCCCTCAATAAAAAGGACCTATCATGCTCATTTCTATTACAAGGGTTGTTTACATTCCTTGTAATGGAAATAAAAGTGATCAAGAAAAAAAATTGAAAAGGAACAGTGTAAAAATAAAAAATAAAATAAATAATAATTAATAAAAATGATAATGCATCCCATCCCTCTGTATTTGCGCGCAGAAGCGAACGCATATGCAAGTCACGCCCGCATATGTAAACGGTGTTCGCACCACACCTGAGCCATCGCCGCAAGCGTTATAGCGAGAGCAATAATTCTAGAACTAGATCTCCTTTGTAATGCTAAACTGGTAACCTGTAGAGATTTTTAAAGCGTCACCTATGAAGGTTTTGTAGTATGGTAATTTGCTGCCATTCCACGTGCGGATGCAATTTTAAAGCATTGACATGTTAAAGGAGTTGTAAACCCTTGTGGTTTTTCACCTTAATGCAATTCTATAACATGTTTGTTATTTATAATAAAAAATAAATAAATAAATAAAAATGACCTTTAGAATCACTTTACTTAGTGTAACATTATTATAACATCACACAGTATTTGCTCAGCGGTTTTTCAAATGCAATTTAATACCTAAAAAAAAAAATTATATATATATATATATCTATATATAGATAGATATATATCTATCTATCTATATATAGATAGATATATATCTATCTCTCTCTCTCTCCCTCTCTCTCTCTCTATATATATGTTTTTTTTATTAGGTACTATATTGTGTCTTTAAAATTCATTAAAGTATATTTTTTCCCAAAAAAAATCCATTTAAAAAAAAGATTGAGCAAATACTGTGTGATGTAAAAAAATTGCAATGATCGCCATATTATTCTCTAGGGTCTCTGCTAAAAAAATGTATGTGTATATATATATATATATATATATATATTAATATATATATATATAAGCAAATACTTTACCTAGCAAAAAAATAGTGATTTAAACTTGGCTTTGTCAGCACAGCACTGGCTGGATATATAACTATAACAATCAGCCCAGTATAAGATCTACCAGGGCCAGGAAACACCCAACCAGGTTTGGATATATAAATATAGATATACATTTTTTTTTTATTCTATCTATTCCATTACATTTAAAATGTGTGTAATAAGCAATATTCTACGTGTAAAGGCAGAGCACAAAAACAACCAACCTCTCTCTGAATTCAGAAATTGAATACTGGCTGTTCCAGCCTTGCGCTGCTTTTTTATGGGCAGGCTGAGAGAGCCACACTGTGACGTCACAGCGCTCCGGGAAAGGACAGACATGATGTTGCTAGGCAACGTACCGTTAGCTAGGCTCTACAGAATTTGAAAAGCGCGGCGGACCTGAAACTAATTATTCATTTTCCTCCGCCCACTCTAAACTACTGCCTGGAGGGAGAGAACTGGCCCCTCCCCAGTGGAGACACATGATTGTCCCGGGGCTTGCTGGGAGTATTGGTCTGCCCTATCTCGACTTCCGGGAACTCCTCCAGTGTGCGCCGGGTCACCGACTTCCCCCGGGTGAATCCTTTCATGTTGGGGGTGGTGTCGGGTTTGTTTGTGTGGATGCCATGCTCCCCCGCATTGTGTCAATGGAAGTTCGCTGGGCGGGGGAGGGTTTGTAAAAACCATCGGGTACCGGGGTGTTCTGACGAAAACTGTCCCCCCATCAAATAGTGTCCGCTCCGTACTGCGCAGGCGCCGCGCTTGCGCAGTAAGGAGGACAAAGGAGACGCCGAAAGTCTCCGAAGAACAGCTGAGGAACAAGTGTAAACGGCGCCTGCGCAATGCCTTTTACATTCAGTCACAGGCTCCCGCACGCTCCCGATGCCCTTATTATACAAGTATCCGCCCTTAAACATGCCCTTATTATACAAGTATCCGCCCATAAACATGCCCTTATTATACAAGTATCCACCCTTATTAGCGGCCTTATTATAGAAGTATCCGCCCGTAAACATTAATGTAAGCGCCCTTAAACATGCACTTTTTTTAAGCACGCAACGGCCTCGTGAGCGTGCGGTGCGGGGGCATGTGACATAATATGGTTTAAAGTGCGCATGCGCTAAGCTGTGCCCAGCTCAGCTGTTTAATTTCGGCTATTTTCGGAGTGTCCCGCTGCGCTTGCGCAGTAGAGAGCGGACACTATGCGATGGGCCAGCTGCGCTTGCGCAGTAGAGAGCGGACACTATCCGATAGCGGACAGAATACGATAGGACACCGGATCAGGACATCTGCTTCCTTTTTAACCCCTTCCCTCCCTCCCAGACCTGTTCTAACCTTCTTTCCTACATGTAACCATCACATTTTTTTTTTTATTGCTAGAAAAACACTCAGAACTCACAAATATATATATATATATATATATATATATATATATATATATATATATATATATATATATATATATGTGTATGTTATAAACAGAAGCCCTAGAGAATAAAATAGTGGTTGTTGTATCTTTATGTCAGGCAGTATTTGCATTTTTCAAATGCAATTTTTTATTTTTTGGGAAAAAAATTCAGTTTAACCTTTTTGCTGCCAGAGCAGTTTTTGCATCGCTTGTTTTTTCTGTAGGGTCTCTGCTACAAAAAAAAAATATATATGTTTGGGGGTTCTAAGTGACAAAAAAAAAAAAATACAGATAAGTCAGAAAAAGGCCTGGTCTTCAAGGAGTTAAACATGTGTGCAAACGATGCAAAAACTGCTCTGGCAGCGAAAAGATTAAACTGCATTTTTTACCAAAAAAAAAAAAAATTGCATTTGAAAAATGCAAATACTGCCTGAAATAAAGATACAACAACCACTATTTTATTCTCTAGGGCTTCTGTTTATAATATATACACACATATATATATATATATATATATATATATATATATATATATATATATATATATATATATATATATATTTGGGGGTTCTGAGTGTTTTTCTAGCAATAAAAAAAATGGCGGTTGTTGCAATATTTTTATTGCAGTATTTGCGCAGCGGTCTTTCAAACGCAACCTTTTTTTTTTTTTTGAAAAAAATACACTTTAATGAATTAACCTCTTCAGCTCCGGAAGGATTTACCCCCCCACCCCCCTTACTGACCAGGCCATTTTTTTTTGCGATATGACACTGCAACGCTTTAACTGACAATTGCGCGATCATGCAACGCTGTATCCAAATAAAATTTGTTATTTTTTTCCCCCACAAATAGAATTTTCTTCTGCGGTTTTTATTTTTTGCGCTATAAACAAAAAAAGAGCGACAATTTTGAAAAAATAATAATTTTTTTTTTTTATTTTCTGCTATAAATCATATCCAATAAAAAATGTAAAAACAATCGAATTTCTTCTTCAATTTAGGCCAAAATATATTCTACTACGTGTTTTTGGTAAAAAAAAAAAAAAAAAAAATCCCAATAAGCGTAGATTGGTTTGCACAAAAGTATTAGCGTCTACAAATTATGGGATATTGTTTATGGAATTTTTTTTTTTTTTACTAGTAATGGCGGCGATCAGCGACTTATAGCGGGACATTGCGGTGGACAAATCGGACACTAATGCCCCGGACACACGATAGGATTTTCCGACGGAAAATGTTCGATGAGAGCTTGTTGACGGAAATTCCGACCGTGTGTGGGCTCCATCGGACATTTTCCATCGGAATTTCCATCACACAAAATTAGACAACTGGTTCTCAAATTTTCCGACAACAAAATCCGTTGTCGGAAATTCCAATCGTGTGTACACAAATCTGATGCACAAAGTTCCACGCATGCTCAGAATCAAGCAGAAGAGCCGCACTGGCTATTGAACTTCATTTTTCTCGGCTCGTCGTGCGCGTTGTACGTCACCGCGTTCTTGACATTCAGAATTTCCGACAAGATTTACGTGACCGTGTGTATGCAAGACAAGTTTGAGCCAACATCCGTCAGAAAAAAAAACATGGATTTTGTTGTCAGAATGTCCGTGTGTACGGGGCATTAGTGACTCTTGATACTTTTTTTGGGGACCAGTGACACTAATACAGTGATCAGTGCTAAAACAATTTGCACTGTCATTGTACTAATGACACTGGCAAGGAAGGGGTTAACATCAGGGGCGATCAAAGGGTTAATTTTTTCCCCATTGGAGTGCTAACTGTGTGTGGGGGTGCTTGTACTGTAAGAAGACAGAGATCCGTGTTCCTGCTTAGGAGAAACACAAGATCTCTGTCTTCTCCTGTCACAAAATGGCCATCTGCCTCGGGAACGATCGGCGGGTCCCGGCGGACATCGGGTCTGCCAGACTTGCTGATTGACTCCCGCTGTGTCCACACAACATGCCGCAGAATCCAGGAAACAAAATCATGTACAGCTGAAGAGCCGCCCTGCCATAGTATATATGCATAGGGCGGTCCGGAAGCGGTTAAAAACAAAACAGTAAAGTTAGCCCAATTTTTTTGTATAATGTGAAAGATGATGTTACACTGAGTAGATAAATAGATACCTAACATGTCACGCTTTAAAATTGCGCACGCTCGTGGAATGGCGACAAACTGCGTACTCAAAAATCTTGCTTTTGCCCTAATGATCGCAGCGATACCTCACATGTGCGGTTTGAACACCGTTTACATATATGGGTACGACTTAAGTATGCGTTTGCTTCTGCGCACGAGCACGGAGGAATGGGGCGCATTAATTTTTTTTTTTATTATTATTATTATTTATTTTATTTTTTTTTTATTCTGTCCCTTTTAATTTTTTTTTTCTGATTACTTTTATTCCTATTACAAGGAATGTAAACATCCCTTGTAATAGAAATAAGCATGACGGGTCCTCTTTATTGAGAGATCTGTGGTCAAAAAGACCCCAAATTTCTCATTTACCGTTTCATTTACCTTTAAAAGAAAAAAAAAAAAGACATTTTGCCTTTAATAGAAAAAAAAATCTTTTGTTTATGCCCGAGAAGCGAAAGTGACGTCAGACCTCGCTCCAGTCCTCCAAGGGCATAGAGCCGAATAGGGACTATCTTGCCCTCACTCGGCTTCCTGCCCAGCCATCAGCCACACCGGATGGGTTCCTCATTTCTTCTAATTTTAACGAGTGGCCATGAGTCTTATTAAACTCCCTTCCGCGAAAAAGTTTTACCCCTATTGCGGGGTCACCAGTACGGTATTTGTAAATTGAAATCATATCCCCTCTCAAGTGTCTCTTCTCCAGAGAGAATAAGTTCAGTACTTGCAACCTTTCCTCATAACTAAGATCCTCCAGACCCTTTATTAGCTTTGTTGCCCTTCTTTGTACTCGCTCCATTTCCAGTACATCCTTCCTGAGGACTGGTGCCCAGAACTGGACAGCATACTCCAGGTGCGGCCGGACCAGAGTCTTGTAGAGCGGGAGAATTATCGTTTTATCTCTGGAGTTGATCCCCTTTTTAATGCATGCCATTATTCTGTTTGCTTTGTTAGCAACAGCTTGGCATTGCATGCCATTGCTGAGCCCATCATCTACTAGGACCCCCAGTGCATAGACACCAGTTTTGGTGACAGTGTGGTAAAATAGATACTTGACCCCCCCACCAGACCAACTTTTTGGCCTGGTCGGAAGGGATTCAAAAATTTCTTGGGGTAAATGTAAAGCAGGTCACCACGCTTGGACATAATGTGAAAAGGCATTTCATAGAGGCCATGATTATGAGATCACTGACTTTTGCGACACTAGTCATGATGTCTATGCGTTAGTCTGCCCTTGTGGGCTCATGTACGTAGGACGGACTAAGCGCACCCTAAAAAGGATTGGGGAACATGTAAACAATATCCTAAAGAGATTTAGATATCATAGTGTCTCTGAACATTATAGAGAGTATCACGCCAGAGATCCTTCCACGTTTTGGGGTGTAGCAAGGGTTTTTGCATCTTGGAGGGGATCAAATAGGGTGAGAGATCTATCCAAGAGAGAAATAAAATGGATTAACCTATCGCAGACAATGAGTCCTGATGGGTTAAATATTGATCTAGACCGGAATTGCTTCATTAGTAATTATTGATTATTTATATTTAATACATAATTTGTGGTTGTGAAGGTTCCAATATCTATATTTCTAATTTTATTTTTTATGGTTATTTGAATGATATTATTGATAACTATTCCATTATTGGTTTAGTTATAAGTAATTCTGATATCTCTGTAAAATCACTAGTATCGCTCCTATTTTTAAAAAGAAAAAACATTGGTGTTGGGACCTATTAAATATAGCTCA
Source organism: Aquarana catesbeiana (assembly GCF_042186555.1). NCBI lineage: Eukaryota > Metazoa > Chordata > Amphibia > Anura > Ranidae > Aquarana > Aquarana catesbeiana. The sequence goes on along the minus strand of NC_133331.1, from coordinate 52,282,680 downwards.
GTGTGGTTAGGCAATTAGTATCCCACGAGTACGGGGTTAATTGCACATATGGAGGAAGCATCCAAGTCTTGAAGGGATGTTATCTCTTTAGTAGTGACGCTGACATGTATTTGTGATTTTCTAACACTCACTGTATAATGGGTCAGCTTAATGCTGTTTGCATTGCATTATGATTTTAATCATCAGATGCATCAGGTGTATTTCCCCCATTTAATCTGTATTTAGTTATGATGGGATTAATTGCACACATGGATGAAGCTGCGGCATGTCTGAAGGGTGTTTTCACTTAGCAGCTGACCACGCCGACAGATCGTACGAGGAGACTCTGGGATCAATAGTGCAATTTAGTAGTAGTAATTTATTCTTAGTAACATATGTGCTCTGATGCTAATTGAAGCTGGGAAGAGCACCTATTGGCTAATCAGGAAGGAGGAGGACATTTGAGCATGGTTGTCGTGCTGTGTCACCACCCCCTGTGATGAAGTTGGTAGTGACGAAACGTGTCAGTTCGTGGCTACACAGCAACTGTGCGCTTAGTCTGTTATGTCAAACTGACGTCCAGCGAGTGGAGTGGTGAGAATGCAGCCCAGAGCCTCCTGGCTTGTACCATGTGACAAAAAGCTGATCTTAATTCGAATTGATGTACGTGCAATATATATTTTAAACACATTGGTTATTATACTAAGTGATTTTACACTATTGGAGGCTTCGGCCTCTATTTTATTCCCTATATGTGGAGTTTATAGCCAGTTAACTGAATGAAGTGTGGCGTTTGCAGGAGACTCTCCAATATACTTTGAGCTTATTTAGCCAAACACGAGAGTGAATGGCAACAGCACCTGGTGAGCGTGTTTCTTAAAGGGGTTGATCTCCCGTTTATCACGGGTGGAGGATTTCGGTGTTTATTCACATATAATTTTCTGCACTATTCAAAAAGGACTGCTTTTTATACGTGTGGAATTGCAACATATTTTCACGATTTATTTATGGACATTCACATACTTTAGGATATTATTAGAATTTTGGTCCAATAATATTATTTGAGCGCTACTGTGGAAATGTTATATAAATGTTCTTGCATTTATTGATTTTTTTTTCACCTGATGATTGATATATTACTATTTTAAGTAGCAGCACATATTTCACTTATTTTTGGTGTCATAAGCGCAGTGCTCATTGAAAAAAAAAATATATATATATATATTGTGTGTGTAAGAGTGCAGTCTATCTGCACATTTACCTCCAGCAGGGGAGCTGTGTGTCTGTCGTAGTGCAGTGTACGGAACTGTCCGCCAGGGGCGCTGTGTGTCTGTCGTAGTGCAGTGTACGGAGCTGTCCGCCAGGGGCGCTGTGTGTGTTGTATGGCGGACAGTCGGTCGGTGTCGGTTCCGCTCCGGTCGGTGTGAGGTGTCGGTATCGCTCCGGTCGGTGTGTCAGGCTGGCGGGGAGGCGGCCGGTGTCGGATCGGTTGGCGCAGCAGAAGCGGAAGATGTTCTCTCGGATCTCTTCCATCCTGCAGCAGGCGGTGGAGGCGGTGAGTGAGGCCGGGAAACGGAAGGGGGGAGGCGGTGCACTGCGTACTATAGTCCGGGGATCCGGGAGGAGCGCAGGCCGCAGTGATGATGTGGCCGGAACTGAGCGCACCGACCTCCGTGTGATATGTGTACACCGACCGGGGGGGAGAGATCCGTGTATATACTGTATATAGATAATACCCCCCATCCCAGGTGTGTGTATATACAGGGGGCTCCCCTCCCCCACACTGTGTATAATCATTACCATCTATACACAATGTGTATATATATCTATATCTCCTACAGAGCTCTGTGTGTGTGCATGTATCTCTCTCTGTATTACCTGTGTGTGTTTATATATCTATCTCATACACAGCACTGTATATACACATTGTACCCCCAATATAGACATCACCCCCCAAATATGATGATATGTACATTTTCATACACCAATTATATCCCCAATATTATATATACACCCCATATACCCCAATATTATATATAAAACTCATATATTATACCTCTATACCCCCAATATTATATATACATCCCATATTATACCCCAATATTATATATAAAACTCATATTTTACCTCAATACCCCCAATATTATGTATGCCCCTCTATACTCCCAATATTATATATACACTCCATATTATACCCCCAATATTATATATACACCCCATATTATACCTCTATACCCCCAATATTATATATACACCCCATAGTATACCCCAATATTATATATAAAACTCATATTTTACCTCTATACCCCCAATATTCTCTATGCCCCCCCCATATTATACCTCTAGCCCCCAATATTATATATACACTCCATATTATACCCACAATATTATATATACACCCCATAGTATACCTCTATACCCCCAATATTATATATACACCCCATAGTATACCTCTATACCCTCAATATTATATATACACCCCATATTATACCCCAATATTATATATAAAACTCATATTTTACCTCTATGCCCCCCCCATATTATACCTCTAACCCCCAATATTATATATACACCCCATATTATACCTCTATACACTCCATATTATACCCCCAATATTATATATACACCCCATATTATACCTCTATACCCCCAATATTATATATACACCCCATATTATACCTCTATACCCCCAATATTATATATACACCCCATATTATACCTCTATACACCCAGTGTTATACCCCCAATATTAAATATGCACCCCATATTATACCTATATACTCCATATTATACATCTATACCCCCAATATTATATATGCGCCCCCCCCTCCCATATTATACCTCTATACCCCCAATAATATATATACACCCCCAGGGTGGATTTGATTTAAATCAAGTCAATTTAAATGACTAGTAAAAAGCCTTAATTTGATATATCGTCTACAAATAGACTCCCCCTTCCCCAGTATAATTCCAATATTCCCAGGGTGCTGCTGTGGATGATTGTAGGTACCCCACACTCCATTACTATACATAGAACCAGATCCCTGTGCCTGGGGAATGCCGTTTGTTTATAAAGAGAACTCCTCACAGCTGATGTGCTGAGAGTCAGTGCCGGTTCACACGGGGGCGACTTGTCAGGTGACCTAGCCGCCTGACAAGTCGCCTCCCGTTCTGTACAATGGAACCGTTCTAATAGGAGCAACGCAAGTCGCTCCGACTTAGAAAAAGGTTTCTGTACTACTTTGGCGGCGACTTGCATAGACATCTATACAGAAGTCGTTTTGCAAGTCGCCGTGGCAGTCGTGTGCAGGTCGCCTCGGTGAGGTGACCTGCAAGTCGTGCCGCCCCTGTGTGAACCGGGGCTAACATTATGTTTAAATGTGTCCTTGGCCATTTTTGTATAAATGTTTGTTTGTTTTCAATGGAGTGGTGTGGAGGGGTTTGAAGTGCTTTCTGTCTGTCATCACTCCTATTTGTCTTGGTGTCACTGAGGCAGAACATTTTAGAAAATCCAAAATGTTTCAGTTCACCAGAAAAGAATTAGAGGGGATGTCTTCCTGTGGGGATATCCCCTCACTATAGAGAGATTTGCTCTCGCTTCCTGTTGTCTACAGGACAGGAAGTGAGGAGAAATCAACCTAGTGTGTAAAAAAAAAAAAAAAAAAAAAAAAAAAAAAAAAAAAATATTAGTGAAAAGAAGGAATGGCTGCACACCAAAGTAGCAAAGGAAGTCCTTTTAATCTTGTTCCATAAAAACAATTGTTGCACACCAGAGGACAGTAGCAAATGTATCATGGTAGACGCGTTTCACACAGATGCATGTGCTTATTCATTACTGAGTAATGCGTAATGCTTTTACAAGTAATTACAAGCTCCAATGACATGAAAGAACCCGTCAGAGCAAAGTGACATTGTTTCCTACTAGCACACATCCCACCCACCTATGCTCCCTTTTCCTCGCACTCCCTTCACCATTCTGTGGATGCGCAGCAGGTATGGGAGATCATGTGACTTCCCATCATGCAGTGCTCAGGTCTCAATGGGCAGTTGCCAGTCTTCAGCACTGTCACATGACAAAGAGGATGACATTAACACTGTTTAAGGTGACTTGGGGGGGGAAAGGGGAGGGGGGGCTGGAAGTGACCCTGTCACTTCACCCTAAATGGAGGCCACAGCCCTCTCCCATAAGGCTATGTTCAGCATTCCCAGGCTGGAGTTTAAGGGCACTCTGGGGACTGCGAGAATAAGACAAAACCTCTGTCAATACAGAACATGACTCTGACTGTGTTTTTATAAGATTACAAAATATCTGTTTGTACCTGGCCTCACACTGACATATTTCAGTCACTTGGGGGTTCCTTGCAGAAAGCACATGGGGGTGGGGTTGGACACAGGAACAGTTTATACCATAGGGAATGCTGAGTGCAATCTGCCAGCTGGCGAGTTCACATGTCCATCCTCATTTCATGGATATAAATAATAGTGTGTGACTAAGGTGTATGGTGGGGGGCGGTATTAGCGTGCAAGATCCTCTGATGCAAAGACTGGTGTGTTTGGTTCAGTTTTTTCTGTACAGCACCGCGGAATATGTCAGAGATGTATAAACTGTGTAAAAATAATGTGACACTGTGATGCGACATTAGAGTGTTAGCTCACCTGTGTGTGTTTTCTCTCTCAGCTCGCCCCATCGCTGCCGCTGCAGGAGGACTTTGTGTATCACTGGAAAGCCATCACTCATTACTACATAGAGACATCCGGTAAGAGGTGGCGGGAGGATCTGTCTGTCTCCTCATTGTCTGTGCAGTCTATGTGCTCCGCAGGGAGACTAGGATGAGGGTTTGTTACAACCTGCTGTCTCGCTACATCTGCATAACATAGAGTCTAAAATCTTTTTTTCTGGCATTAAAGCTGAACTCCATTCAGGCAACTAGATGTATCACTGAAATAGTTATATGAAAAGTAATTTATCTCTGAAAGTATCTCTGTTCAGCCAGTCCTGCAGTTCAGACACCCCTGCCAGGCAGCATAGCTGGGCCCTGGACTTCCTATGTACTACACTGCAGATTAGCAATACAGTCTTGTTTAGGACATACCCATAATGGGATTGGACAATAAAGTATTATCAAAACACTGAAGATGTTATTATTGGGCTCCTTCCTACAGTAGCAGAGCCCTGATTGGCTGCTGGTGCTGTCCCTCTTACTCCCAGTGTGAGTGCTGCTGTGCAGGGGCTTACAAGAGGCTACTATAAAGACTGATTTAGGTACTCATGTAGTCCAGTGCAAAAATGTATTTAATGATTTTCTTAAATACTGTAGATAACAGGATTATAATTTTCTTTTGTAATAAATGCCTAAACTGTTATTGGTTCATCCAGGCCAAAGCAACAGTTTCCCTTTAATAGCAGCCCCACCAGCAACACATACTCCCTTGCTCCCTCATCCCTTTGTTCAGCTGTTGGAAAATAAAAAAATATCCATTACTTCTAGATATGGGGGCGCATGTGACTCATTCCCTTCACTTTAAAGGAACTTCACTCAAAAGAAGAAGTTCTGTTTTTCTGCCTCCGAACCCCCCCCCACCCTTAATTTTTTGGAACATTTTTATGGGGGGGGGGGGGCCAAGGAGTACCTAGTTTTGATAGGTACCCCCTAGGCCAGGGGTGTCCAAACTTTTTTCAAAGAGGGCCAGATTTGATGAAGTGAACATGCGTGAGGGACGACCATTTTTCCTAACATTCTTTGAACCATTAAAATTTGGTCTAAGTGTGTTTGTCCAAGCACTAATACCCTGCCCAACAAGAATTCTCCTGCATTTGTGGCTGTGTGTTGTGAAGAGATGAGCCCGGGAGTGTTATTTGGATATACCATATTTATCGGCGTATAACACGCACCTTCACTTTAAGAGGGGAGTTTCAGGAAAAAACTAATTTTAAATCTAGAACTGTGAAGCAAAATAAGGGTAAGTGCCTATCAGTGCCCATCTTCAGCCCCACCACTGCCAAGAATGCAACAGCCCCACCACTGCCATGAATGCAGCAGCCCCACCATTGCCATCAGTGCAGCCTGATCCATGCCCATCTGCAGCCTCGGAGGAGACAGGGAGGGGGGGGGGGGGGGTGGCGCCAACAGATTACATTCAGGAGAAACTGTTTCTTTATTGTACATCACGGGACACAGAAGCTATAGTAATTACTATCTGGGTTAGAAGCCACCTATAGATGAATGGACACTGGCACACCCAAAGACAGGAAGTCCCCCTCTATATAACCCCTCCCATACAGGAAGTACCTCCGTTTTTTCGCCAGTGTCTTCAAGGTGATGGTCATGGTGGATTAGTGCTCTATGCTATTATTTTGGTCCCAGTGGAAGGTCCTGTCAGGATCAAGGGGCTATGCATTTGGATCCATTCGATGTGGCAAAGAAGGCCAAGATAAATGGTTCCCGAGCCTCGAGGAAGAAATGAGGTTTTGCCTGTAATGCACCTCTTTGGGCACTGAACCCTGGGATCCGGACCCTTGGACAGACAAAGAAGCCAAAGCCTGTCCCGTCAGGGTGCTGTACAGGTCCAAGGGTGTGGACCCCAAAGTTCAAGGGGGACCCTGTCCTTGATGGTCCACTAGAGACCTGACCCGCTGTGATGGATGAAGATTGGATCTGGCGGAGATATTTCAGCAATATCCTGCGGCGGGAGTGGTAAGTTTGAAAAAAGAAAGGCCAAAAAGGAACACACATGGTTCACTGTAAAGGTTTTTTAGTAGCCCTATGTCTTGCCTGTATTTCACCACTAGAGGGTAGTGGGATGTTATTCACATACCTGAGTGTTCTCTGGCATTAAGGAATGCTTTTTTTTTCTTTAGGCTCCCCTGCGGCTCCCCGTTTGGGGAGGCGGGCAGCATCGCGGTGTCCATCTCGGCTGACACTGCTCCTCTACTGCCATGTCATCCTCTCGCCCCGCACAAATTTGCTCCTGGTGCGAGCGGCTGCTTCATCTGATGTGCACGTGCGAGGGAGCAAGCTCTAATAAGGGTTGCAGAGGAGCAGAGGATGCGGGGGGCATGGCCTAGAACGCGGCTGACGTGCACGTAGCACATGGCACAGGCGCAGCTCGGTGGGTATAAAGTTTCTTTCGGGTGAAAGTTCAGTGGCTGCTGGATGGACACAGAGCAAGCTGCTGCTAGGGGCACATACACACTGTGAGGGTATGGATACAGGCATTTAAAGACGCGGCTGCTGGTTATTAGGCTGAGCTGTGATAGCAGCAATATAGCTGGACTACAGCTCAGCAGTGGATTGGGTACATATATATTGTGAATACCTCAAATTTTTTTGCTTAAAGCAATGTCTTCCTAAAAGAAGGATGTGTGGAACACAGCAGGAAGGGGCACACGGGTACCGCTGTCGGCGTCTGAGGATCCTAGTCATGCTTCCGTAGTGCTGTCCTCCCCTCAGAGGCGACTGGCCAATTTGAGCCATTACGGCTGTCAGGCATAGTGGCTACTTCCAATGCTTCAGCCTCAACATACGTCACTAAGGACAATTTGACATCAGCATTAGCTGTTTTGGAAGGCAAAATAGGAATCAATCTCTGAGGAGCCTTTTTCCGCTTCTCAATCCCAAAGAGTGTTAGTACAATTCCTAACGGAGTTGGTCTTAAATTGCCCCCAGTAGAGGTTTCTGAAGCCTCCTTTTGCTCTTTTTAGGTTCTTTGCGGCCTCTGCAGAGTTCTCATGCTTTCCCTTTGCCCCCGCTGCTGGAGCAGTTAGTATATGCAGACTGGGATCACCCGGATAGAGTTTTTATCCCTCCTAAAAGATTTTCACTTTTGTGTCCGATGAAGGAAAAATTCACAAAAAGATGGAGTATGCCAGCAGTTGATGCTGCTATTTCCTTTGTGAATAAAAGCATAACCTGTCCGGTAGACAATGCCCAGGTTTTTAAAGATCCGGCAGATAAAAAGCTGGAATCTTTACTTAGAGCTTCCTTTTCCATAGCTGGCTCAGCAGCACAACCTGCAGTAGCAGCTATAGGAATGTCAGTCCTTGAAGGACCGGTTTAAACGAATCATTTAGAGTGTTCCTGCTAAAGGGGAAGCTGCTCAAGAGTTGGCGGACCTACCGAGGGCCTTATGCTTTGCAGTTGATGCTCTTAAGGATTCTATTCAGCAAGTGTCACGCTTTGCACTCTTGCAAAATGCTGTTGGCAGGTTTTCCCTTTCATGGGCGGCATTTGTTCGGAGACTATTTGGATAAGTATATCCAAAACATTTCAGGTGGTAAGAGTGCACTTTTACCTGTTAAAAGAAAAAATAAGGGTCCTTTATTTAAGGTTTCTAGTTCTCTGGCACCAGGTACCTCAACCTCCAGGCAATTTCGACGGCCTCCACCGTCTGGTTCAAGAGGTAAGCCTCAAGGGCAAGGACAGGCACAGAAAAAGCCCTGGGTTCAGAGGCCTGCCAAACAAGGTCCTAAGGCCCCCTCATGAAGGGGCGCCCCTACTCATTCGGGTGGGGGTGAAGGCTTCTTCAGTTTTCAGAGGCCTGGAGAAAGGGGATCCAGGACAGATGGGTCGATTCCACTGTATCTCTAGTCTACAAACTAGAGTTCTGGGAGTTTCCACCATCTTGATTTCTAAAATCAAATGTTCCCAAGGACCTGTTAAAAAATCTTTATTCCAGGCACTAGACCGTTTGAGGTCACAAGGTGTAATTGTAGAAGTACCGACAGAAGAGTGGTTTGTGGGTTTCTATTAAAATCTTTTCACGGTTCCAAAACCGATTGGAGATGTGAGACCCATTCTAGATCTCAATCTTGAGTACAATCAAGGGTCAGATCTCGGCCTTAACTGTTTTTTTTTCAAAGACGAATTGCTTCGTATTCCTTGGGATTGGGCCTTTTTACAAGGGGTAGTTCATATAACGCCACCAGTTAGGCCGCCCTTGTGTCCCTGGGATTTAAATCTAGTCTTGGCTGCTTTGCAGCGACGGCCTTTTGAGCCTATTTTGCATATTCCTCTGATCCTTTTGACAAGGAAATGGGTTTTTTTGGTCGCAGTGACCTTTGCAAGAAGAGTGTCAGACTTGGCAGCTTTTTCTTATAAAGTGCCATATTTGATTATTCATCAGGACAAGATGGTGTTTCTGCCTAACGTAGTGTCCAGTTTTCACCTGAACCAAGATGTCACTCTGCCTTCCTTTTTTTCCAGAACCCTCATTCTGCGGAAGACAGATTGTTGCATTTTCTCGATGTGGTGAGAGCTGTCAGTCTATCTGAAAATGACAGCTCAGATGTGGAAGACCGACTCTTTGTGCTGCCAGAAGGGCCCAGGAAGGGGCAGGCAGCATCAAAATCGACTATTTTGCAGTGGATTCGCCAAGTTATAATTCAGGCTTATGGGTTGAAAAGAAGAGTCCCACCCTTTTAGGTGAGAGTTCACTCTACCAGGGGAGTGAGTGCCTCATGAGCAATGCGTCATCAAACCTCTATGGCTCAGATTTTCAAGGCCGCAACTTGGTCATCAGCGCATACATTTACTAAATTTTATCAAATGGATGTAACGGCGGCAGGAGGATGCTGCGTTTGGGCGCAGTGGGCTGTAAGCAGCAATATAGATCCTCACGTCTGATGGCGGTCTGCATTGTGTGTCTCCCTCCCTTCAGGGGCATTGCTTTGGGACGTCCCAGATAGTAATTACTATAGCTGCTCTGTGTCCCGTGATTTACGATAAAGAAAATAGGATTTTTCCTACAGCGTGATTTACGATAAGAGCCCTTGCACACTGGGGCGGTTTGCAGGCGCTATTGCGCTAATAATAGCGCCTGCAAACCGCCCCGAAAGTGCCACTGCTTTCATTCCAGTGTAAGCGATGCGCTGGCAGGACGGTAAAAAAAGTCCTGCCAGCAGCATCTTCGGAGCGGTGAAGGAGCGGTGTGTATACCGCTCCTGCCCATTGAAATCAATGGGACGGCGTGGCTATACCGCCGGCAAAGCGCCTCTGCAGAGGCGCTTTGCGGTGGTATTTAACCCTTTCTCGGCCGCTAGCGGGGGGTAAAACCGCCCCGCTAGCGGCCGCATACCGACGGTAAAACGCCGCTAATAATAGCGGCGTTTTACCGCCGACGCCACCCCCCGCACCAGTGTGCAAGGGCTCTAAAGAAAATAGGATTTTTCCTACAGCTTACCTGTAAAATCCTTTTCTTGGAGTACATCACCGGACACAGATGTCCCTCCCCTCTTCATTGGGATATTCATTTGCTACAAAACTGAGGTACTTCCTATATGGGAGGGGTTATCCCGTGATGTATTCCCAAGAAAAGGATTTCACAAGTAAGCTGTAGGAAAAATTCTATTTTTCTCGGCGGCCTCTTTAACCACTTGACAACTGGGCACTTAAACCCCCTTCCTAACCAGACCAATTTTCAGCTTTTGGTGCTCTCACATTTTGAATGACAATTACTCAGTCATGCAACACTGTATCTATATGAAATTTTTGTCCTTTTTTTCACACAAATAGAGCTTTCTTTTGGTGGTATTTAATCACCGCTGGGTTCTTTATTTTTTGTGCCGTAAAAGAAAAAAGACCGAAAAATCTGTAAAAAAAATACATTTTTCTTCATTTCTGTTATAATATTTTGCAAATTTAGTAATTTTTCTTCATATATTTTGGCCAAAATTTATACCGCTACATATCTTTGGTAAAAATAACCCAAATTTGTGGATATTATTTGGTCTTTTTGAAAGTTATAGAGTCCAAAAGCTATGGTGTGAATATCTGAAAATTGATCACACCTGAAGTACTGACGGCCTATCTCATTTCTTGAGACCCTAACATGCCAGAAAAGTACAAATACCCCCCAAATGACCCCTTTTTGGAAAGAAGACATTCCAAGGTATTTAGAAAGACGCATGGTGAGTTTTTTTGAAGTTGTCATTTTTTCCCACAATTCTTTGGAAAATCAAGGTTTTTTTTTTTACTTTTTTTTTTTTTTCCACAAAATTGTCATATTAGCAGGGTATTTCTCACAGACCGCATATGCATACCACAAATTACACCCCAAAACACATTCTGCTATTACTCCCGAGTACGGCGATACCACATGTGTGAGACTTTTACACAGCGTGGCCACATATAGAGGCCCAACATGCAGGGGAACACCTTCAGGCGTTCTGGAGCACCCAGGCCAATTCTGACATTTCTCTCCTACATGTAAAAATCATCATTTATTAGCTAGAAAATTACATAGAACCCCAAAACATTATATATGTTTTTTTAGCAAAGACCCTAGAGAATACAATGGCGGTCGTTGCAACTTTTTATCTCGCGTGGTATTTGCGCAGCAATTTTTTTAACGCGTTTTTTTTGGAAAAAAAAACAAAACAGTAAAGTTAGCCCAATGTTTTTGCATAATGTGAAAGATGAAGTTACGCGGAGTAAATAGATACCCAACATGTCACCCTTCAAAATTGCATGCGCTTGTGGAATGGCGCCAAACTTTGCTACTAAAAAATCCCCATAGGCGACGCTTTAAAATTTTTTACTGGTTACATGTTTTGAGTTACAGAGGAGGTCTAGGGCCAAAATTATTGCTCTCGCTCTACCGATCGCAGCGATACCTCACATGTGTGGTTTGAACACCGTTTTCATATGTGGGCGGGACTTACGTATGCGTTCGCTTCTGCACGCGAGCACACAGGGATAGGGGCGCTTTAAAATTTTTATTTTTTTTTTTTATTGTTCATTTTACTTTATTTTAGTTTGATGCTTTTTTCCCAAAAAAAAAATTTTGACCACTTTTATTCCTATTACAAGGAATGTAAACATCCTTGTAATAGGAATATGGCATGACAGGTCCTCTTTACAGTGAGAGTCAATAAGACCCCACATCTCACCTCTAGGCTGGGAAGCCTGAAATTAAAAAAAAAAAAAAAAAAAACGATCCTGGCTTCGATCGTAGCTGTGAGTCGGTAGAAGCGCGGGAGGGGGGGACATCCCCTCTCGCCTCCCGTAAGAACGATCAAGCAGTGGAACAGCCGCTATGATCATTCTTATGGTGTAGGGAATCGCCGGCTGAAAAAGCTGATATCTGAATGATGCCTGTAGTTCCTGGCATCATTCAGATATCCCCGCACAAAGTCAAGGACGTTGTATGACGGCCGGCGGGCGGGAAGTGGTTAAAACGCATTTTTTTTTTTTTTTTTTTTTTTTTTTTTTTAACACAAAGTTGTCCATTTATACAATATTTCTAACACATAGCATGTACATAGCAAAAATGACAACCCAAAATAGATTCTCCTACTCCTCCTGAGTACGGCGATACCACATGTGTGAGACTTCCACAGCCTGGCCACATACAGAGGCCGAGTACAGCCGAGCATGGCTGGGTATGGCGGGGTATTGCGGAGTATGGCAGGGCTTTGCAGAGTATTGCAGAGTATTGTGGGGGTATTGCAGAGTATTGTGGGGGTATTGCAGAGTATTGCACAGCAGAAGGGATGGCTGAGCATGGATGGATGGATGGCTGGATGTCTCTGTGCAGCGCTGTGGGCACTACACATCCAGCCCACAGCGCTGCAGCCATCCATCCATCTCCCTCTCCTCCACAGTGTACCGATCGGTACACAGGAGGGGAGGAGAGGAACCGGCGTCATCAGATGACGCCGGTCTGTTTACATGTGATCGCGCCATCATTTGACGGCGCGATCACATGCTAAACGGCCGCGATCAGCGGCCATTTACCGGGATCCGTGATGCCAGAGGACCCGGCGGTCACGGATGTGCTCGGGTGCGCGCGAGAGGGGAATTCCGGGAGGACGTCATAGTATGTCCTCCCAGAGTTAAGCAACCGCCCTGCAGCCGTCATTCGGCTATGGGCCGGTTGTTAAGTGGTTAATACAAAGTCTCGCCTCCTTTGATGGACAGAACAGTCATCCAATGGCGGTGCAGGAGACCGGACTTCCTATTACAGAGGCCGCCACGTAAACAGGAAATACTCCTGTATGTACGGCACTCATTCTGCCCCCTTCCTGTCCCCTCTGAGGCAGCCAGAATATATCTTTTGTGGCTCCGGTTCTGGGAGATACGTTGGGGGCCACAAAAGATATACATGTCCAAATTACCGTTCGAAACCAGAACACGGGCCGGACTTTGGACATGCCTGCTCTAGGCAATCCGAGTGGACCTCCTGCCCACAGCCTCTTGGGACATGTCACAGGTCCCAGAAGACTGCAGGACCTTTCACAAAGTGCAGTGTGGCTTCCCACACTAAAGATGCCAGCGCCAGAGACCTGAAGACTAGTGAGGATGGTGCTGAATCCTTGGACAGGTAAGTGTCCTTTTATTAAAAGTAAGCAGCTACAGTATTATTTATTTTTTTGTTCCTAGGGTGAAGATCATTTTAAAGTGGGACTACACTTTCTCTGGGCAGCACAAACCAAAAATGCTATTTATTTCATCGGCACAGATCTGTGATCGCCCTGTCCTTTGGACAAAGCTGATCTCAGATCGGGGTAATGAGCCAATCACAGAGCACTTTACCATGTGACCAGCTGTGTCCATTTACAGCTGATAACAGTGTATGCAGTATTTGCTGGTTATCGGCATGCCTCTCCTCACACTGACAGCGTGTGAGGAGAGCTGATAACCGGCACATCCACACTGATAATCAGAGCACTGATCAGCAGTGTCCCGATAATCAGTGCAGCCCCAACAATGCCCACCAGTGCCTATCGGTTCAGCCTCATCAGCGCACATCAGTGAAGAAGAAAAATTACTTATTTTATAACAGAAACTAAGAACTTTTTTTTTTTTACAATTTTTTTTTTTTTTTCATATGTTTAGCAAAAAATAAGCCCAGTGGGGATGAAATACCAGTAAAATAAAGCTCTATCTGTGTCAAAAAAAAAAAAAAAAATTATAATTTTGTTTGGGTTCAGCATTGCATGTCAGCGCAATTGAAAGATGAAAATTGGCCTGGCAGGAAGGGGGTGCAAGTGGTTAATATTCAAAGCAAATGCCCCCCCATCCATGTCTCTGTTTTATTTTGTTGAGAAATCACTTTGCAAAACACCCCCCTAGCATTTCTGGCCTTGGCTATCTTGAGTAAGGGCAAATGATTATTGTAGAATTTACTTCCTGGCATCCACCTGCCTTTAGCTCCCCTACTCCTGGGATGTATGGCATCATTTGCCTAGGCCTGGAAAGACAGGAAGTAATTAAAGAAATGTTAAAAAAAAAAAAAGTGCCAGTTCACACCACATGCAGTCCAGTGCATTTTTTTTATGCATCAAAAATGCATGGAAAGTAGGGTATATGGTTTTCAATTGCATAGTTCACACCAGTGCTTGCAGTTTCAGTACTTTCCAGTTCCAGAAAAAAAAAAGTAGAACATGCTGCATTTTTCCTGCACTGGACTGTACTGGAACGCTGTAAAACGCATCAAGAATGCACCTAAATGCACCAAAAACGCACTGCAACACACTTATCCTTTATTTAAGGTTAAGAAAAGAGGGGGGGTAAAAAGCACTGGACTGCATCTAATACGCATCAAAAATGCACCGGAATGCTTCAAAAACGCGCATGCAGAAAAGCACCTGGAACGCATCCGGACTGCGTTTCTATGATGTGAACTGGCCCTAATATATGATATACTTTCCTATCCATTTACTAATGCTATCAATCTGTTGATTGACAGATCCACTAAAAAGCTGAACCCCAACCAAACAATTGAATTTAGCTGAGAAAGAAACACCTCCAATACATTTATGTTATTAAAATCATGAAATGTATTTATATATACAGATTAAATAGGTATCTGAATCTGCTGTTATTAGCTTACTGTAAGCCCCATGCACAGCAGCCTTTGGAGTAGATAAGGAAGGGCAGATGAGCAAGGCCTGGTCTGGCCCAAATGTTCTATATCACACCTGCATGTTATGATTTTTTTCTAGGAAATGCCTTTCATACCCTTTTCTTTAAAGTAAAATTGCTGCTTTCTGCCCTCCCTCTTCAATGCTCCGTTTTGGCATAGCTAAGTAACAGCCACAGCCCTCAATACAAGCAGAGAAGGGGAGAGGGCTGGGGTGGGTGGTTGACCCAAGAGGGATAAACATAGGGGTGGATTTACTAAAGATAAAAAGACTGTGCACTCTGCAAGGAGCTTAGTAAATTAGGAAAAGTTTTGCTGACATCCACTATCCAAACATGTGCAAGCAATATTGCTATTTTATTTATTTTTTTACTTGCCTGTGATTGGGTATTCTTTGCAAAGTGAAACTTTACCTTGATTACCTATGTCTGAAGCAGCTGCACTTGCAAAGTGCATAGTCTATTTGCAAGTAAATCAACCCCATAGAGTCCACTGGGTTAGAGTTTGGTTTATATTGGCCTGCACAGGTATATTTAGACACCCCGCACAACTGCTGTAAGTGCAGGTAGGACTATTAATGTAGCAGATGTTATGTTCTGAGACTCTTTGTTTTGTGACACAGATGACAAGGCCCCGGTGACGGACACCAACATCCCCTCTCACCTGGAGCAAATGCTGGACATTCTGGTGCAGGAGGAGAATGAGCGGGAATCAGGGGAGACCGGGCCATGCATGGAGTATTTATTACATCACAAAGTCCTGGAGACCCTCTACACGCTGGGGAAAGCTGACGTGAGTTTGATTCAGAATATTCTACCCATGCAGTCTGCTCTATGCATAGCAGACCTATAGATATACAGCTTATTTTTGTGAGATAACAGAAAATGTGCAGCACAGGTTCCCTTTGGTGACCTGCTGACAACGAACTGCAGTATGACTTTGGTTTGCTGCGCCCTGGTGTGATGCAGGCTATTGCAAGTAACTCACTACAGACACACCGAGGGGAAGACCAAAACCCCTTTTAGCTTTATTTTCTCTCTGTCCCCACTGGGGATTTTCTCTCTCTGCTTCTCATCAGACAGGAAATGAGTGAACAAAGTTTTTGACCCTTCTTCAGGCTTTCAGGGTTTGTTTGATCTCCAGCCTTCCCTTCAGTCTTGAAGAGTTGTACAGGCTTCTCTCCTAGACTGAAATTGCTTACTTTGATTTCACTGCAAACTGTGAGCTTCTCACCATGTGCATTAGAAGCTGCAGCAAGTCAGATAGAGTCCGCCTCATTTCCTGGCTGGAGGATGTCCTGCATCGTATAGCTTTTTACTCCCCAGCATGTCCGTCTCATTCATTTGATTTCAGTTCTTTCAATCATGGAGGCCCAGCATCACATGTGGGGGTTACTCATGGTGGTCTTTATGCAAATACAGCCTATCTAGGAACACCCACTCTTAGGCCCCTTTCACACTGGGGAAGTTTTCAAGCGCTATTGCGCTAAAAATAGCGCCTGCAAACCGACCCGAAACAGCCGTTGCTGTCTCTCCAGTGTGAAAGCCCCGAGGGCTTTCACACTGGAGCGGTGCGCTAGCAGAACGGGAAAAAAAGTCCTGCTAGCAGCATCTTCGGAGCGGTGTAGACACCGCTCCTTCACCGCTCCTGCCCATTGAAATCAATAGGACAGCGGGCTATACCGCCGGCAAAGCGCCTCTGCAGAGGTGCTTTGTGGTGGTTTTGAACCCTTTCTCGGCCGCTGGCGGGGGGGTAAAACCGCTCCCGCTAGCAGCCGAATACCGACAGTAAAGCGCCGCTAACAATAGCGGCGCTTTACCGCCGACGCTGCCCCCGCCCCAGTGTGAAAGGGGCTTTAGAGACTGACATCCACACATCACAACATTTTTATATTTGCATAACTCCTATTTGCATCAGGATTGATTGCTCTTAAGGGGTGTACTGTACATGGAGCTATGTACAGCACTCTGCTGGCCCCTCCCATCAGCCATGACATTTGAGAAGCACAAAGACCCAGTGATGATATCACTGGGTCTAAAATAAGGTATGTAATGAAAATAGGTTTTATTTTTAAAGGATAAGTGCACTTATCAGTTTGGCTCCTTTGCCCTGACCTAACTGAACCCACCTTCCCCCACCGTTGATGCATACTCCCACAATCCAATGCTTGCAGCCTCTAGGGTTTGTTTACATCCTGGCCACACCTGAACTTTATAGCCCAATTGACCTCTATGGGGTTGTCTTCTTTTGTCCCTCGCCTCAGGACACAACCTGATAGAAGTCTAGGGGCCTGTAATACTCGGGCGTGGCAAAGATGGTAACCAAAACCAGTTAGATTGAGGTAGCTATGCATCTTTAGAGGGAGGGGGGAGGTTAGGTAAGGTCAGCACAATGGGGCAAAAAGAACAAGTGCTCTCTTTTTTTTTTTTTTCAGTGTTTTTGTTAAGCCCCGTGCACATGGACCAAATGCCAGGCGACATCAGTTAGTTCAATAAAAATTGTCTGACTTTCAAGCTATATCAGTAGGGGAAAGTTATTGTAACTGGAGCAGATGGTATTTGGGGCAGCTGCGTGTGGCGACCAATTGGCTTCTGGCTTCATCTAGTTCAGTTAAGGTTCAAAAATGAAAGATAGAATCTGATTGGCTGCCATGCACGGCTGCTCCAGAGTCTAGCCACTCGGGTTTTGATAAATTCCCCTCAACGTGTTCAATCGGGGGCCTAATTGCATGTGTTTTTATTTCTTTCCCCAGTGTAACCTGATTGGGTGGCAATTTTGTACAACTGTTGCA
Source organism: Aquarana catesbeiana (assembly GCF_042186555.1). Taxonomy (NCBI): domain Eukaryota; kingdom Metazoa; phylum Chordata; class Amphibia; order Anura; family Ranidae; genus Aquarana; species Aquarana catesbeiana. The sequence continues at coordinate 52,265,045 of NC_133331.1, read as the reverse complement.
TGTAATTGTTCATGTTAAAAGATCCCCCAAAGACATCACAGCGGGTTGGCTTGGTGGAAATAAGCCCATACAGGCTGCCAAATGTATTAGATTATTTGTATAAAAAGCCAAAGTGCCTTTAGTACAAAACAAACCAAAGATATTTTTCACTGTTTTCATTGTACGTTTCTGAATGTGTTGTGTAAATGTTTAAGCAGCTGTAAAGGAATGAAAACCCTAAAAAAACAAAAACAAACGTCCGACATTCGGCCGTGTGTATACCAACGGCTGAGAGTTCTGATCGGAGTGTTCTGGCCGGGAGGGGGGGCATCCCACCGTCTAAACACAACAGCTCAGCAGGGTAGATCCGGGTAGATCGCTGGGCTCACCGGAAAAAAAACTGTGTGTACCAGGCTTAGAATTATATTCCATAAATTTAAACTTTACGCAATTAAGGAAAGCTTTCAGATGTTAGAATGTGTAAACTAAAGATGCACAGTCATCCAAAAATAAGTACGTAACAATATATTGTATTGTCCAATATGCTGACATTTAAAAAAATAGAACATACTCAGCAACAGTTTTTCCCGCAGTTTGAAAATATCCATCTCTATAAAATTTGACTGACCATAAAGGAAGAAAGAAAAAAGCATTGGAAAGATAGGAATGTGAGACCTGGAAACCTCTAAGTGCACTATTTGCTAAAGTGGTCTTTTACTTTAAAATTGTGTTGGCATGTTCTTGAGGAGGAAAGCAGAAAGGCCAAATATAAGCAGATTAAAGGATAAGTTCACTTTTTCTAAAAAAAAAAAAAAAATGCACATTTTTATGCAGGTAAAAAAAAAAAATTGCATTTTTTTTTTTGGAGCCTGTAAAACATTGCCCCAGACAGCAGATCGTTGATGCCATGCAGGTCTCCTTGAGATCAGTCAGTGTATCTGTGTGTTTACATCCCATATGGGCACGCAGATAAAATCTGACAGGAAGAAATCCATGAACTACCCCAGCATAGTTGTAGTGCATTGAGAACTACAAGCCGACAACTGCAAAGGATGTCGGGGATTGTAGTTCATTCATATATAGAGCTGTGTGAATGAATGACGTGGCCATGTGGGCGGAGCCCCACACAGGCCGCACTGATTTTAAAAAGTGACAGCTAGTACGGGAAGGATTGGGCAGTGGCTGCAGCATTGGGAACATGTTACGAGTTTCAACCTAAAAACAGGTGGAACATGTAACATGTTCCCAAAGGTGAACTTATCCGTTAAGCTTTAAGGGCCGGTTCCCACTGGTGGGATGTCTGAGATCAGATGGGATTCATACCGCACTGCAGTGCAAATCGCATGCAATCTCTGTGTGATGCGATTTTAGCCATACAGATAGTATGGCTGAATTTGTGTCAAACTCGCACAGGACCCGTTTTTTGGTCTGCAGCAGAATCTGATCACATGGGTGTTCACACCCATGCGATCCGATTCCTGTCCGAGTTTGCAGATCGCGCTGCGATCTGCAAACTGATTTGGGGGTGTCATTAACTTTTAACTGACACTCCCAGCACTTTGCATAGGGCAGTATGAACTGCTGCCGGGAGACATGCGATGCGGGAACCCGCAGTGGATTCGCAGGGTTCCCGCATGGCAGCAGTGTGAACCGGCCCTTGGTGTTGAAGCTAAAGTAAGGATAATGGCTTTAAAATCCATCAATAGCCACTCCACTATTCCTGTCCTGGCCAATTCCATTCCCAATTGCTCTTCCTGTTCAGTTTTTAGGACAGAGTTCAGTCCTGTCTGCACTGTTAATAGGAAAAATTAACATGACGGTCAGGTTAGGCTAAGGACAGGTATCAGAGGACAGTTGGATGTTTTATTATTATTATACAGGATTTATATAGCGCCAACAGTTTACGCAGCACTTTACAATATAATGTTTAGTACAATCCTGAAGGTCCAGCTTTAGTCATAATGTGAATATTTGGGTCAAATGAGAATTTCCTGTAAAGTGGGAGGTAAGAGCTTGTAAACACCCGCAATTTGTAAAGGAGTAATGACTGGATATGGTTGTCTAACATGTCCTGGGTATTTCCCAACATCTGTCCGAATAGTGAACCTGTCAGATTAGCTAACGGAAGTGATGTTCTGTCAGCTGCGCATGCATTCCACTGCTACCAGGTTTGCTAATCTGACAAAACACCTGCAGTCAGAAGAAGGCAGCAGCGGACATCTTACTACACCCAGCTACATCTTGAATTTCGGAGTAATTTTAGCAATAAAGTGAGCGTATATAAATACAGTATATTGACATGCGTGATGCTGTTTTGATCTTACATTTTGAAAGAAGCTGGATACCAGCAGTAGGAAGGTGGCGGAGGCCGTGTTGGTACACCCTGCACTGCTCTGCGCTAAACCTTTAAACATCCAAACGGCATCACAGATGTCAATATACTATATTTATTTATTTATTTATATACGCTCACAATGCATGCGCAGCTGACAGAAAGTCACTTCCATTAGATAATCTGGCGGGTTCGCTATTCTGACAGAGCACCAGGGTGTCTGCAAGTTTCCTGTAGACATGAGAATGTTGCCCAATCCAACCACACAGAATCTGCCTGCCGGGGAAATCCTCTCACATCTCCTTTATACTTTCAATTCAGTCATCAAATCCCTTTGAGCAGCAGAAAAGTTTGCAGCATATCATTATTTTGCTATTTCAGATAGTTTTAGAAGAATATTTATTTGTAAAGTGTAAGTAAAGATTATACTGCTAGTTGAATGACTTATCAGCACAGATGCAGAAATCCTCTTTATTGTGACAGGAAGGTCTGCAATCATTATTATACGGTCTGTCAGATTGTTATCGGAGAACAAAAATTTCTTTGCGCTTAGAGAAAGAGAGGCTTGTGTTGCCTGGAACTGTTTGAATCAGTTTTAAAAAACACAGATTTCATTTCCTGAAAGTTAAGCAATAACAGTGGAGATTTCCTTTCATTGTACAGAGTAAGCAGAAAATAAAACAATGCAGAATCAAAGATAAGAATTCTCATATCGTACGTTGTATGTTTTTGTTTTGTGTAACGTGCCGCTTTTTTTTCTGCCAGTGTCCACCGGGCATGAAACAGCAAGTCCTAATGTTCTACACTAAGCTCCTCGGGAGGATTAAACAACCTTTGCTGCCGCATATTAATGTCCACCGACCAGTACAGGTACATCCAGCAACTCCAACACCTTGTGTTTATCAGTGTACTCGACACCACAGAGCCTGTCACATCAGTTTGCACCAGAGGAGCTTACACTCCAATGTCCACACCACAGTCAACACGCTATTATTATTATTATACATTTATATAGCTCTAACATATTCCACCATGCTGTGCAGAGAACGCTGAACCAGTTACATCAGTCTTTGAACCAGAGGAGCTTATACCCTACCACAATTGCACACTATTATTATTATTCTTTTATATATAGTTCTGACATATTCCATGGTGCTGTACAGAGAAGATTGCGCAACAGCAGTCTACACCAGAGGAGCTTGCACTCTAATGCCCTACCACAGGCAAACATTTTTATAATGATTATAATACATTTATATAGTTCTGACATTATTCCGCAGTGCTGTACAGAGAATCCTTAGCTATTTAGATTAGTCTCTGCACTAGAGGCGCTTACACTCAAATGTCCCACCACAGTTACACACTGTTATACATTTTTATAGCTCTAACATATTCTACGATGCTGCACAAAGAACGCTGATCTAGTTGCATAAGCCTTTGAACCAGAGGAACTTACACTCTAGTGCCCCTATACAGGCAATCCTTTTTATAATTCTTATAATACAATTATATAGCTCTGACATATTCTGCAGTGCTGTACAGAGAATCATGAGCCATTCACATCAGTCTTTGCACCAGAGGAGCTTACACTTTAATGTCCTATCACAGTCACACACTGTTATACATTTTTATAGCTCTGGCATATGCCACAGTTCTGTACAAAGAACACAGGGAGTCGCAACATCTCTACACCAGAGGAGCTTGCACTTACCCACCACAGTCATACACATATACATTTCGGTAGCTCAGACATATTCCACTATGGAGTACAGATAGCTTTTACCTGTTTGTTAGCATCTTAATTTTACTGTTATATCGGACCATTTAGACTTTGACATCAGGTGTATTTTCTCTCTGTAGAAGCTGATCCGTCTGTGCGGAGAGGTGTTGGCCAATCCAACAGAGAACGAAGAGATCCAGTTCTTGTGTATTGTGTGCGCCAAACTAAAACAAGACCCATATCTGGTCAACTTCTTCCTGGAGGTCAGTTCCAGTGTCACCTGTACCATTATTTCTAATATTTGTTGAACTATGAACTGTCTAAAGTGCACTAAATGGTTCATTAACAACGTTATGTCATTGTAGGGTGCATAAGGTCCATACAGTAATATCTCAGCAGAAACATGACGTGTTACATAACCCCCTATGCTTTTCTATTCCATTCTAACAGTCATGCGAGAGCTCTGGCCCTGTTTTTTTACCTTAGGGCAACATTGACTTATGGCATGTTCTCTTAGGTTCCACCATGTGTTTTTCTCTTCAGCTTTCTTTGCTTCTAAGGCCCAAGTAAGCCTGGGAGGAAGGAAGTTGCTGGAAGTACTGCCAAGCAGTGTCAAATTTTTCTATAGGCTGACAACTCATGGACATTATAGAAAACATCAGCATGACCAGATAGGATTGTAGTCCAAGGGGAGGGTGTGACAACATCACTGCAATTTCAGCCACGGCCTTGCAGCTTGTTGGACCTCTCCAGGATATGACATTTACTCAAACGTGACAGGATCAGGACATTTTTCCTGTATGCTATGCGCTGCGCTGTACATCTCAATGCATTAAGATAGCTGGAGTTCAGCCAGTGGACATGTAGCTGCTTCCGCTCTCCTTCACCATCAGTGTTTCTGACCTGGGAGAAGGGTTAATATTTGCCCAGAGATGGGATTTCAGTTCATCACATAAAACCAGCTTGTTTCAGGGGAAGGGTCTACCACGTCTTAAAGTAGAGCTATAGGCAATACTTTTTTCCCATTTTGGATAGAGTAAAGGAGGGTTATAACCACTGTCATTATGTTTTTTCTTTTTGTACCATCAGTGTCCCATTGGAAAGATTTCCCTTCGCTTCCTGTCCCATAGCCAAAACAGGGAGTAAGAGGAAATCCCTGGGAATTCCTTGGGGCCCCTCAGGTCACCATTGAAAGATTTCCCCAAAATGTGGGATTTTCTTTAACTTTCAGATTTAATGATAATGGTAAACGGGACAAATAGAGAGGATGAATCTCCCTAATGGACACATAGACAGCAATAAAAACCTAATAAGTGTTCTAATCCATCTCCACTCTATCCAAAGCTAATAAAATAATCTTGCTTTTAGTTATACTTTTGAATGTAGAAGTCAACAAGATAAAAAAAATGACAGTTCATGTACAGTTAATGATATTAATTAAAAATGGTGTCTTATCTGGTAAAAACTTCTAAATTTGTCTTCATTAAGTATATATAGTTTTTAAGTTTTGTTAGTTTAGTTATATAACATATAATTAGCTCACATAATATGATGCATGTAATCGTAAAGTTTATATAATTAATACCAATGGGTAAAAAGTGCAGATTACCAACTTTGAACAAATAATTGGTTTTTGAGAAAAATGTTTGGGGGGGGTTTAGCAGGGGTGAGGTGGGGGGCAGTAAGCAGAAGTTGGGGTGGGGTAATCAGAGGGGAGGCGAGACAAAGGAACTACCAAGTACGATGAACGTTTGTAGTAGGCGCTCCTAACATCTGTTTATTGTATTCTGAATGTTTTTCAGAATAAGGTGAAGCCCCTTCCAACAGTTGGATCTTCAAACAGCCTCGGAGGACTTGTTGGGGGTGGCATTGTGGAAGTACCTGCTAATGACACAGGGCAGTCTCCTCCACTCGACCCCAGTGTTGGAGCAGAGGCAGATGGGATTCAGAATGTACCAGCAGCCCCTGCCAGTGTTAGCTCTACAGATGACGTGGCTGAAAGCGGAGTATCAGCCAAACATGTACAGCAGGACTATAACCTGGTGAATTCCTTACTCAACCTGACCAAGAGCCCGGTGAGTGATAAAACCCACTGAGAGTATTTCCAGAGCCTCGGAGAACATGGTGTTTTATATGCTGTGCGCTCTCATCCCCCAGGACGGCCGGATTGCGGTGAAAGCCTGCGAGGGCCTCATGTTGTTGGTGAGCCTGCCGGAAGCGGCTGCCGCCCAGTGCCTTACACAGAACACCAGTTTATGTGAGCTGCTCACCAACCGGCTGACCTCCTTATACCGTGCTCTGCCTCAGTCTATCGACCCTCTGGATATTGAGACTGTGGAGGGGATTAACTGGGGGTAAAGATGTGCTTTTCTCTACTATTATTTTATTGTGGGCACAGAGGCAGATTGTTGTTTTTTTTTACTTTCCTCTATCTCCATTTTCCTCCTTTTCCCTATCTTTTTTTATGGGAACCTCCCTGTCAGGATCTGAAACCAGGGTTTCTACTGTGTCTTGCTGTGGCTCTTCCTACTAAGCCACCTGAAGATCTGGATAGTTCATTGCTTGATCTCTTGGTCAATCTTTATTGATACCCAGTTTCTTGCGGAGTCTTAAATTTCTAGCCCCTCCCCTGAAATTATTATATTATTATTATTATTATTATAAAGCATTTATATAGCGCCAATAATGTGCGCAGTGCTTTACAACATGAGGGCTGATAGAACAGTTAAAATACAAATTCAATACTGGAGGAAATAGCCCTGTTCGTTAGAGTTTACAATCTAAAATCCCTATGTAAGCCATGCCTCTATACTTTGGTAGATCATTCTGTCACGATGTGGGATCAGCCTCTGAGTCAAGTAGCTGAAGCAACAGACAAATTCTTGGTTATAAAGAGCCAGGTTCAATACACAAGTAGAGGTAGCTGTATGTGGGCAAGGCAGAAGCACATTCAGAGATCAAGCCAAAGTCATTAGCCAGAGATTAGCCGGATTTGACATGTAGAACGATGAAAAGTAATCAGTAAATCAGCAGCCAAAGTTCAGGAATTATATAGCCATAAATAAAAATGCAGTGTACCACTAGCAACAAAGAACAAGATACTCGCATAAGCACAGTAATTTGGCACATGAGACATGCAGAGGTATGACTTCATTAGTTCAGAGTTTAGCAAGACATTCGATATTGAAGACTGACCAAGAGATTAGGCACAACAATCTATGCAAGAGCTTCAGATGGCTGAATAGGAAGAGCCATTGCCTGGCACAGCAAAAACCCTGGCCTTGGATCTTGGCACTCCCTCTCTCCAATATTATATATATATATATATATATATATATATATATATTGATAAGAAACGTCTGGATCTAAGCTGCACACGCCGCAGAAAGAAAACTGCAACAATGTGTTCAACAAACTGATCTCTAATTGTATTGTAGCTCCAAATGATTCTCACTGATCACTTAATTGTTAGTGACCTTGTGAAAAGAATGTTCACACGGGTCCATCAGCTTCAAAAGATTTACACCACTTCACCTTGCAGTCTAGCTCTTTTTGCGATAAAATACAAAAGAAGAGAGAACAGTGCACCAGCATAGTGTTGAAACATCCAGATAAAAAAAAGTGTATAAAACCTTCTACATAGGGCATATAGGCAGACGGTTCTGACTCTTGATGCAGCCGCTCATGGTCATCAGTGCTAAGAACAGGCAGGGTAAGGATCCTGGGCCTGAGGCTTAAGTCACCTCTCATGAACTTTTGTTGGCTATTCTCATGGTGGAGGTTGTCAGAAGGCTCCACACTGCCCCTTTGTCTATCAGTGGCAACAGTCACTGGTGACATGTTTTGGTGACATTCCCCTTAAGCTCAGATTGTCCTATATACTTGGTTTTATACATGTGAGTGCAATGTGATTGGACAGTACAGGAGAAGTAGCAGGCTGATGAGCAGATTTCTCTCTCACTCTGATTTCTCCTATCAGCATGTTCTTTATTAGCACATGAGCACTGCAGCACAACAAACTGACTCCATGCTTACACTGATAATTGGGGTGGGGAAGGAAGTGGTGTGAGCTAATGGAGCCAGAAATTAGAATGTCGGTCCCATTGGAACACAGATTCACCTGTTGCAGGAAGCACTGTGGATATGTTTCCTGCTGGGTATGTCAGTTGTGGATGGTGCTGGTCTATGCTGGCTGCAGTGATCATCAGTTGATGGTTGGCTGTTTCTGCAACAGGTTTAAAGTATAACTAAAGGCAAAAAGTTTTTTAGTTTTGGATAAAATGGAGATAGATTAGAACACCTCTCGGTTCAGATTGCTGTCTGCGCACTCGTTAAAGTGGAGCTTCACCCAAGAAGGGACATTCTGCCTATTTGCACCCTGGTTTTGACAGGTACCCGCTCCTACTTCTGGCTCAGATCGCTGCGGCGGGCTGAGCAGGAATTTTGCTCCCCCCCCCCCCACAGTCTTCTAGGACACATCACAGATCCCAGAAGACTACAGAGCCATTTACAAGGGGCAGCGTGACTCACGCATGCACAGTAGGAAACCGGCTATGAAGTAAGGAAACTTCGGACTTCCCTTACTTCAGATGGCTGCGCCTACACCAAAAGCCGATTAAACAATCGGCTCGGGTGAGAACATCGCTGGATCCCTGGACAGGCAAGTGTCCTTATGCTAAAAGTCAGCAGCTACAGTATTTGTAGCTGCTTACCTTTAATTTTTTTGAGGGAGGCTGGAGCTCCACTGTAAACAGATTCACCCCCTCTACTTGTCCTGTTTACTATTATCATTGAAAGTGAACGTAAAAGATCGGAGTGGGAGAAAAGCTGTTCAATTGGATATCTGCAGCGTACTCAAATCCATCAGCCAGAGTCAGGGCTAATGGTGTTGTCTCAGATTCTTTCCCAATATCAAATGGAACCAGACAGGGGTGCCCACTATCACCCTTGCTATTTGCTATATCACTAGAACCCTTCCTATGCCACGTGAGACTAAACCCAGATATCAAGGGGATTACACTACGGGACACCCAACATAAAGTGTCTGCATATGCAGATGATTTGATGTTCTCCATCACTAACCCAGCCATTTCCCTCCCAAACTTAATGAAAGAGTTCGAGATCTACGGACATCTTTCCAACCTAAGAATAAATTTTAACAAATCCGAAGCCATGGGAATAGGGATTCCACAAACCCAACTCGCACACTTTCAACATACCTTCCATTTCAAATGGACAGACAAAGCCCTGAAGTACCTAGGCACTTATATCCCTCCAAAACTCTCCCAGATTTTCAAACTCAACTTTCCACCCTTATTAAAAAATGTCCAAACGCTGCTCCACAGCTGGAAAAATGGCCTACACTCGTGGTTTGGACGCTGCAATATACTAAAAATGATGGTGCTGCCTAAATTCTTGTATCTACTACAAGCTTTACCTATTCACATACCCGCAAACTATTTCAGACAGGCACATTCACTATTTACAACCTTTTTATGGGCTGGGAAAAAGCCACGCCTCCCGAGAAAGACACTTTCACTACAAAAACAACACGGCGGTATGGCCATGCCAGAGATTAAAACATACTACCAAGCAGTACACCTGAGTAGACTAGTCGACTGGTGCAGGCACCAGGAAACAAAACTTTGGCCCCAAATAGAACAATCACAATCTGACATCCCACTGAATAGAGCCCCATGGAACGGCTCCACACTCCCTACACGAATACGATCTCACCCGTTAATTGGACCCACAACGAGCATCTGTACACGCCTAATATCACAAACATCTCTCTCTACTAAAAATTCATTATTGCGACCTATATTAGGCAACCCACAATTCACTCCAGGTATAATAGATCCTACATTCCGCACACTCAGAAACTCAGGGATGTACCAAGCTTCCCATTACAGCAATGGTGGAAGGTGGGCAACGCTGGCCGAACTATCAGACCCGAATGGTATACACCGACTGGACTTCCTGAGGGCAAGCCAGCTCGCACACTTCCTTAGCAGTTTGACCCCCCCAACTGTAACTGACCCTCCCCACACTACCTTTGAAGAAATTTGTATGGAAAGCGGTGTGTTACCGCACACGTTGTCTCTGACCTATAACATTATCATCACACCTCCTGAAGACTACCAACACCCCAGTTTTGACAAATGGGAAACGGACCTGAACTGCCACCTCACCCCACAAAAAAGAACACACATACTTCACTTCACCCATAAATCATCCATATGCACCAGATTCCAAGAAACCAATTACAAAATCTTTATGAGATGGTACAGAACACCGGCAATATTACAAAAAATTTTTCCCGAGACATCGAAACTATGCTGGAGATGTCAGCAGAGCACAGGCACACTAATACATATATTCTGGTCATGTCCACGTATAAGGCCTTTCTGGGGAAGGGTCCGGGAGATAATACAGAAATTCACTGATCGTAATGTCCCCGATGAACCGGCGTACTTCCTCCACCACGCCACCGATACACCTGCTCGGGTATACAAAAAATCAATTGTTCGACACCTACTAGATGCGGCTAAAATTTGCATCCCCCTCAAATGGAAATCCCCCGAGCCGCCCTCTATCGCCACCTGGCTTAAAAAGGTAGACGAAATTAGCACATTGGAAGATCTGATCCTCACAAGTCAGAACAGAGGTGAGACATACTCCAAAACTTGGCAGCTGTGGAACATATTTAAATACTCAGCAGGACAGGCCCTCCAGAGAGAAGAAACAGATATCTAGCCCATACCTGAAACTTATAGGCAGCTAAGTGATAGATTGGAAAGTAAATTTCACGGGACACTGTGAAGTCCCCTTGCTCGCAGACTCCTCCCTCCCCAACCCCCCCGCCCCCCCCCCCCCCTCCACTTTTCTCTTTTCTCTTCTTTCTTCTATACACTCTCTCTCCTATCTTAGCTCTACTGATCTATAGAAAATAAAAACAAGGAAGGGAACGGGGCACACAGAGGAACCATCAACAGACCCCACATTACTAACGCCATTGGACGAGCACACCATGACAATACCATGACCCGAAGACAATAAAGAGCAACCTTGTTCTACATCACTTTAAGAGATCTTACACAGTTATAACCTCTGAAATATGTCAATCTCACACGGCACCATAACACAAGAGGTTTCTAAAATAAGTGGGAGAAAATCTACAATATAAGACCTATGTCAATGCTCATACTGTATTGTTACAATGTTAAATACCGATGTATCGGTCCCTGTGGACCTGTTTTCTTTGATAAATAAAAAATTAAAAAAAAAAAAAAAAAAAGAAAGTGAACGTAAAAGAAAATCACAAATTTTGTGTCGTCTCCAAAAAAGTAATAGTGGGGGAGTCTTCCAATGGGGACACTAGTTTTGGTGACCTGGGGGTCCCCAGGGAATTCTCTTCCTCTGCAGGGATTTCCTTTCACTTCCATTTTGGCTATGGGACAGGAAGAGAAGCAAAATCTCTGCACCGATGGTGGAAAAAAATCTGATAGGGGTTATAACCCTATAACCTATTCTATTTAAAATGGAAAAAAAAAAAGTTTTGCCTATAGTTCTACTTTAAATATTGTGTACACTGACCATTCTCTTCTCTCCCCTCCCCAGCCTAGATTCATAATGTTAAGGAAGATGCTTCAGCCTTTCCAGGGAAGAGAGCGCTCATCTCCTTCTTGTCCTGGTTCGACTATTGTGACCAGCTCATTAAAGAAGCTCAGAGGGTGAGAGAAGACTTTATTCTATCGTATGCATTGGGAACCGTTCCCTATCTCCAGCCTTACTCAGCAAAGAAGCCCTCAGCAACCAGTCAGAGTTGGTCTTTTCACTGACTCTGATACAAACAATACAGTCACACACATAAATAAATACATTTATTGAGGTGCTGTGAACGGGAGTCATGTGTGCATCTTCTAATGCCGGCCATACACGGTTCGAATTTCGAAAGAACTTTCTTTCGAAAATCGTATCAAAAAATTTTCGTATGAATTTCGCACTATTAGTGGGCTGCAGCAATGGCCAATTTTCGTGCAGCAAGCAAATTTGAGGAATCGGACATGTTGGAAATTTTTTGAAAAACAAACGATTTTCTAATCAATGATGGGAGAATAGTGCAAGAAATGTAATAAGAAAAGAAAATTTACGGAGAGAAAAGAAGCTTCCCAGCCACGAAAATTCTTTTCTGTAGCAACATGAGGTGAAATTGAAGGCTTGGTCGGCCGAATTTCGAAAATCAATGGTGGCATCATCGGATCAAAAAAAAAAACGAACTTTCTGATTTTGAAAAGAAAATTCGTTCGAAATTCGACCATGTATGGCCTGCTTTAGATTTGCAGCTTTTTGTCAAGAATTTGTACACGACAGCCATGTATAGGCCGGCAGACTAGGAAAGCAGTAAGTGGGAGGAATAATGCTGACTTTTAGGAAATATTTTCAAACAAATCCAGGAAAACAAAGCCTAAACAGGAGGATGAGGTTTTATATGCTTGAGTTATCAAAACCTGAAAGTAAGGCTGTTACAGTTTGTTGTTGTGTTTTCAATATGCTTTAATACTACTTGTGATGTTAATATGTCACGTTTCAAGGAATTTCTCCTTTGTCTCCTTTAAGATGGCAGCTGCCACAATGGCCAAGTCTGTGCGGGAGAGATTCTTGGTTGGTGTGATGGAGCCTCAATTGATGCACACGTGAGTACTGACTTTTATTTTCAGTTAATTTTCTTTTGGCTCTCTATACAGTGATTAATCAAAGCCTGTTATCGCCATCCTTCTCCTCCAGGTCAGAGATTGGTATTCTTACAGCCACGTCGCTCCTGCACAGGATAGTGCGGCAGGTCACATCTGATGCCCTTCTGGAACAGATTGTCTATTTTCTGCTGGGTGAGGATCGAGATCCTGAGACACTGAGCGGGATCCAAAAAATTCCACTCCGCCATCGTCTGATAGAACACTGCAACCATATCTCTGATGAGGTGAGAGTGATCCTTCCTTTCCTGGGTGATCGGTTTCCATGTTAGATGCTGATGGTCTTGTATAGTAGATCAGTTTTATTATTATTATTATTTTTTTTTAAGGGGTCATTTTTTTTAACATTTTCTTAGTTATACAAAACAAGCAAATACATATGGTAAATGAAGATAATAAATCCTCAAGTCACAGTACATTGTGTTAAGTAACATTTTGTGAATCAATGTCCAGGACTTCTATTGTAACCAGAACATGTAGTGCACCTTCTAGCTCCAGCAAAGAAAAAAAAGGGGATGGAACATAAACTGGTGAAAAATCATAAGATATCGTATGCACATATTAGCAATCTGAATACTCAGTATGAAGGCAGTACTGCACAAGTATAAACTCCAGTGGATACGGAGCAAAAAGACCATTATAACACATGGTATGAAAGCCCGCTCATAATACAATTAGCTGTAAATGCACATTGAATATTTCACTCTATGGCAGTGGTTCTCATCTCCATCCCTCAGGACCCACTAACAGGCCAAGTTTGCAAGATATCTGAAATACATCACAGGTGATATAATTTGCTGCTCAGTGATTGCAGTATTCTAGTCTGCAGCTCCTCAAGGTAATACTTAAAATCTGGTCTGTTAGTGGGTCCTGAGGACCGGAGTTGAGAACCACTGCTCTATGGTAATGGACATTGTTGACATCCATACTGACCACATTTTTTTGAATTTATTCAGACAGCCTCTAGGAACGTCACTTTATATAGAGGCAAAGCCTTATTTATAAAAAATCTATCCAGAATTGGATGGTGGGAGGATCTACCTATTTTCCATTTCAAAGACAAAGCTTTTTTAGCATAAAAGAATAGAAAACAGAATAATATGTTCTGTAAACCATGCAGCTCCACCTAAAAGACAGTGGATTGGGGTACAAATATTGTCAAGAAATATTTCTTGGAAATAAAGGTAAATTTACCTTTTATGACTTATAATAATCATGCAAAGGTATCCTGGGAGTGCTGGTGACTTCTCAATCTTTATCTGTGGTTGCACACAGCACCATTTTTGTTGTATTATATTTTTTAGTAAATTTCACCCCAGTATCTCTCTTCCCTGCAGATCAGTATTATGACACTTCGACTGTTTGAGCACCTTCTACAGAAACCCAGTGAGCACATCCTCTATAACCTGGTCCTTCGGAATCTGGAAGAAAGAAACTATACAGGGTACAAACCGCCCTGTCCAGAAGATAAAGACATCGTGGAGAATGGGCAGATCGCTGGAGCTGTGTATGTCACTGTCAGATCATGGTATAGCTTCAGTGGTCCTCTGTGGGGTCTGAGGATAAAAGCTATACATTTTATTTTATTTTTCTGTTAAATGATCTTTATACTTAAATGCTGGTGCCCACATTAGTTAATGCTCACCTTGCCATCACACCCCTTTCACTTTGTATGCCTTAGAGAAACCCTATGTAAATTTCAAGTCACACTGGGGTTGATTTACCAAAAACTAAAGTGTGCAAAATCTGGTGCAGCTGTGCAGGGTAGCCAGTCAGCTTCTAACTTTAGCTTGTTCAATTAACTACTTAAGGACCGGAAGATTTTCCCCCCTTAATGACCAGGCCATTTTTTGTGATACGGTACTGCGTCGCTTTAACTGACAATTGCGGGGTCGTGCGACGACTTGCCCAAACAAAATTGATGTCCTTTTTTATTACCACCAATAGAGCTTTCTTTTGGTGGTATTTGATCACCTCTGCGGTTTTTATTTTTTGTGCTATAAGCAAAAAAAAATTGAAAACAAAACATTTTTTGCTATAATAAATATCCCCCCAAAAAATGTAAAAAAAAAAACAAATTTCTTCATCAGTTTAGGCTAATATGTATTCTTCCACTTATTTTTGATAGACAAAAATCACAATAAGCGTATATTGATTGGTTTGCACAAAAGTTATAGCGTCTACAAAATAGAGGATAGATTTATGGCATTTTTATTTTTACTAGTAATGGTGGCGATCAGTGATTTTTAGCGGGATTGCGGCGGACAGATCTGACACCTGACTTTTTTGGGAACCAGTGACATTACAGTAATCAGTGCTAAAAATGTGCGCTGTTATTGTACTAATGACACTGGCAGGGAAGGGGTTAACACTAGGGGCGATTAAGGGGTTAAATGTGTTCCCTCAGTGTGTTTACTAACTGTATGGGGGGCTGTGTGACTAGGAAAATACACAGATACGTCTTCCTGCATAGCAGAAAGACAGTATCTGTGTGATCTCCCCTGTCAGAACGGAGATTTGCCTTGTTTACACAGGCAAATCCCTGTTCTGTCACTGCGGGGCATGATCGCGGGTGGCCGATGGACATTGAGTCTGCCCTACCCGCTGATTGGCTGGCCAGCGCACGCCCACAAATTGCCATGTATGAGCTGGCGTACAATGACAGCGATTCACAGGAAGCAGGCACATTGCGGCAGTACAACTGCAGCAGCTGGTCCTTAAGAGGTGGTTAAGCTTTGACCAAAAAAAAAAAAAAAAACCTGGAAGCTGATTGGTTCCTATGCAGAACTACACAAGATTTTGCGCACTCCAGTTTTAGTAAAGCAACCCCACTGTTCAGAGCATTCAAAGGGCAGCAAACTCTCTCTCTGCCCCATGTGACAGGGCTTGGGCCTGGCTATTGGTCACTGAGGCATCCAGTGCTGTGATGTGGTAGAGATAGGAAAGAGTTACATGTCCCCCATACCCAAAAACATAAAGTATTTCTCTTCTTTTGAAGTGGAATTTATTGTATCTTTCTTCATGGTTGCAGAGATTTGGAAGAAGACCCAATTTTTACCGACATGTCCCCTGAAAATACACTGTCCAAGGAGTGGCTGAGCTCCTCACCTCCTGTCACCCCCGACCACCAGAAGAATGATGGGAAGACAGAGGTACACAAGATTGTCAATAGGTGAGTCCTCCAACATCACCCAGATCACTCCCCCTGCCACACTAGAAGGAAATAATTGGCAAATAATGGCAATAAATGGCAAATAATGCCACTGCCACTAGTGGATTGGCCAGCCACCACACTCCCTCCTGTTCACCAGCTCTCCAACTTGCTGAGCTGTGTTTTAGGGCCCTTTCACACTGATCAGTTTTTCTTCCATTTTTGCATTACCAAAAGCGGAAGAAAAATGCATGACCTTTAAATCCTATAGAACTCTTCACACCTGTTAGTTGTGGGTCATTTGCGCTTTTAAAAGTCCTGCATGCTGCATGTTTGGTGCAGTGAAGCAACACAAATAGAAATGAATGGAAAACACTGCGGTTGCTTTTTTGGCGTCATGTCCTTTTTTTCACAGGTGCAAAATGCATCGGTAACGTGCCAAAAATGTTTTTTTTTGCTATGGAGAAGTGTGAAAGCAGCTTTACACCACAATGCATAACCATGAGCTTTATGACTAAGCATTTTAGCACAAGAGGTATTAAGGTTAATTTTCCCATGTAATGTGCTGGTTTAAATAAAGTCTGGTGCTCTGCCCTGTTAGTGGACTCTATTTCTGTATGTGCATTGAAACAAGGACATTGTATGAGATCTGTTTCTGAAAGAAAAAAATTTCAGTGTAGGAGAAGGGAATGTTAGACAAGGAGGCCCATAGGGGAGCTCTTCTGGAAGGATACACACAGTATGTTTATGATTGAGCACTAGTACTGACTACTGTTTATAGCATCCTCTGCCTGAATATCAGTCTGCTTAGTACTTTTGAGTCCATTTAACAATCTGCCATTTCACCCAGCCCTGAAACGTGCTGGTATTTTGCCCTGCTTGTTGTAACCAGTTGAGCAATAAATACTTTGGACTCCTAAGAATTTTTCATTTGACCTATTACACACAGCCTTCCCATGTGACAGTGCTGTCTGGCCCAGTGTTAACGTTGAGTCACAATTTCCTTTAGGGGTAGGGAGGATAGGCTGAGTTGAGGTAGGGCTTTAAGGTGAATGGGTAGTTTGGTTCTTGGTTTCCTCAAATGGCTGCTTTTTCGCTAATGTATTTAATTAGTAGTTTACAGGTTGAATTACACCATAAAATTTCCTCTTTGTGTCCTGCAGCTTTCTCTGTCTGGTCCCTGATGAAGCCAAGTCCTCTTACCATGTGGAGGGCACCGGCTATGACACTTACCTCAGGGACGCACACAGACAGGTAGGTCAGGACTCCTCTCCTTATCCTGCAGCCACCAATATCTCCATCTCTATATTAACCCATCAACAGCAGTGTGATGACATTTTCCATTATTTTTTTGTTTAGTTCCGGGATTACTGTGCAATATGCCTGCGCTGGGATTGGCCTGGTTTAGCAAAGGCCATTGAGAAGTGCAATTTAGAGGCTCCATTCTTCGAGGGACATTTCCTGAAAGTCTTGTTTGACAGAATGGGCAGGATACTAGACCAGGTACAATCCCAACCCACTGTAAAAGTACTGAAAAGTTTAATCTGATTTTGACAGACCGGATTAGTATAATACAATGGCCATAAAAGTTACCCGTCCAGTGCAACACTAAGACCCTGCCTGCAGTGCTCCAAAGTATGCACCTTTTGGTACCCCACCTGACTGTTTAAAGTGGACCTAAATTTTGAGTCTAATTCTGCTTTAAAAAGACTGTTACTAAAGTAAAACACAGTGCTGCAGGTATGAATTGCAGGGACATTGAGGGGCACAATACATACAGCAGCTTCCCAATCCTTCTTCTCACTGCTGAATCCCAGCCAATTCTGCTACGCAACACCTCAACACTTTCGGATAGTACTTCTAAGCACTGCTCCTTAACTTTCCTATTGGTTCATCACTGTGATAGGCAGCCCCATTAGCCAATAAGAATATGCAAGAGGCAGGAACTTGCAGGAAATCTTTGGTGCAGTCAGAAAGTGTTGAAACATTAACAATCAGAATGGCCAAGCATTTGGCTATGACAGGAGGGCATGGGTTCCTGCTAGTGTTGATCTGGGCACGTGCTGCAGGAAGAGAAGACTGCTTCCAAGGTGGGGATTCTGTGTCTGAAATGCCTGTTTAGCAGCAAGCCTGGTGTCTTTTGCAACTGACTTTTTAATCAATATGTAGGGATTAGTAAACATAAAGAATAAGTACTGTTTGTTAAAGAGACACTGTCCCTGCCTATATAAGGTAAAGTGACAGTGTCTGTGTAAGGGGGCCACCTCAAAGTCACTGATGCTCACCTGTGCAGAAATTTCTTTCTGATCCTTTCTCTGCCTCAGCTGGGGCAGAATTCCAGATATAGCGTAATATGTCACTTCTTCCTGTGTCTGAATGGCCACTAGGCTCAAGCATTAATTCATGACAGAGGGGTGAGGTCATCACTCCCTCTCAACTCAGATATCAGCCAAATTTAATGTTGGCAGGAGTGCCAAGAATGCTGGAGAGGGGGAGTGTCATTGGGTTCGGGTATATAAAAGTTTCTTGTACTGTACAAGACCATTCTAAAAAAAATCTTTATACGTTGTCAGAATGAGCTATAAAGATTTTGCTGGGCTGCTTTTCAATGTAG
The DNA here is from genome assembly GCF_042186555.1 of Aquarana catesbeiana. Classification (NCBI taxonomy): domain Eukaryota; kingdom Metazoa; phylum Chordata; class Amphibia; order Anura; family Ranidae; genus Aquarana; species Aquarana catesbeiana. The sequence continues at coordinate 52,246,496 of NC_133331.1, read as the reverse complement.
ACAAAATATAGATGATTGCGGAATAAATCACTTATACTGGATTTAAAATCGTTGTGCCTGAATGGGTTTCCTCCAGGTGCTCTTTTTTCCTCCCACACTGAGGGGATGCTGGTAGGTTAATTGGCTCCTGTCTAAATTGGCCCTAGTATGTGTATGAATGTGAGTTACCTTAGATTGTAAGCTCCTTGAGGGCAGGGTTGACAGCGTTATACCTGTAGTACCTGTAATAAATGCATTTGTCATGATTTTTCCCATGATTTATAATTAGGTCCTTGATTTGTAAACATATATGAAAACTCACATGGTGACTTTAGAGAAAACTCAAGGCTAGGTGTTTTTTTTTTTTTATATATAATTGTCTTTAGTTTGTTAGATGATCTGTGGAAAAAAAAATAAAAAAAAATAAAGACATATGGAAGTTGCTATATGGACTTGTTTTTAAAAGTGCCTCCTCTGGTGCTTTCATGCTCATCGTTGCTTACCTGTAACAATCACACATCAAATATTGGGATTATCCTGCACACTTATTTCAGGGTACTGACTCACTCAATAACAAAGCAAATATGGGGATAACTGTCCTGTATGCTGCACATTTTAAAATCAATCATTAACAAGCTAGCATGTCTTTCTTGATGGGTCCAGGTTTGAGTCTGTCAAGAATGTAAAATAAAATCTTATATTTTTTGCGTATGGATAATTTTTATGTGTGTTTTATTTTCCTGCAGCCCTATGATGTGAATTTGCAGGTTACTTCAGTGTTGTCCAAACTGTCCCTCTTCCCTCATCCCCACATCCACGAGTTCTTGCTGGACCCCTACGTCAACCTGGCCCCTGGGTGCCGCTCCCTCTTCTCCGTCATTGTCAGGGTGAGTGCTGTCACCCCTTGTGGGTGTTATACTGACATCAGCCTGATTTTTTCTGTCTCTTGGGGTAGCCAGCCCCTATGAGAGTTGTTTATACAGGAGTCCTCATAGTATTTCAGGTTTAACATTGACGTCAAGCAGATTTATTGCATTTCCAGCACCAAATAAACACAAGCAGCTTTTCCACAAGTCTTTTCAGTCAAGTAACTTTCTAACTGTGTAATCAACCTTATGTTTATTTCCCCAAAACAATAGCTTTGTACTTACAAGGCTGCTACCGTGTTGTCTCTCTGTAGACCAACAGAAACTGTGTCTTTCAGAGGCTGTACATCAAAATTATTGCTAGTTTTCATTGTTATTCTGCTGTGCAATTGGGGGGGGGGGGGGGGGGAGAGAGAATCAACAAAACTTAATTTCAAGCTAATTGAACTGTTTGTGACAACAAACACTTGCAAATACATTTCTAAATTCTGAATTTATAATATTTTAATTTTGAATTTATAATAATTTTGATAGAAAAACATTCTATAAATGTTTGACACCAAAAACTTGCAAATACATTTGACAATTCTGAATTCTTCTGTAAAAATCGATACAAAAATTGATTCAATGAGGTCAGCATATTTAGTTCAGAGCCATTAATGCTTAAGGCTCCATTCACACTTGTGCGACTTCAAAGTTGCATAACAAGTCATTCCCCTTGTTTTCCAATGATAACCATTCATATATGCACGACTTTTGGTCCAACTTTCATGCAGCTTGAGGGCCATAGATTTCAATGTTAACCCTCAGACGTTGCATGAAAGTTGTACCTGAATGTTATACAATGCAAATTGTGTGCAACAGTTGTCCATTATCACTGGTCAAAGTCATATCCAAGTTGCACTGATCCAAATTTGCGTCAAAGTTGCACCCTAAAGTCAGCGCAACTTTGGAGTAGTACAAATGTGAATGGAGCCTTAATGCTGGTTGTATGCATATATATGTGGCAGCATGGCGGTGGGTTTTATGCCATGCTGATACATGTATGCTTACTTCTGGGATCGCTGTTTGTGTCAGGAGCAAGTTCAGTCACATACCCCCAGCACTGCAACCACGCTGTCACCAACAGCTCCGGTCACTTAGAAATGCTCAGGAACTGGTAAGGTGGGGTGGGGTGGGCTGGTGATCATGTGATCACTGCGGCAGCCAGTCACAGTGATCACATGATCAGGAAGGCCAGAAAAGGCCTTTTGAGTTTAGATCTCATTAAAGGGCTGGTGGGAGTCGGTAGGGTTGGATTAATAGTGTCCTAAAAAGATGGGTCTCAAACAATTCACTGTTTCCAAAAAATGTAACTCTGGCCCCGTCCTGCTGAGTTTACATTTGTTTCAGGACAGGGAATGGAAAGTGTAAGGTGACACGCTCTCTACTTGCTGACAATAAATTTATGAGACCAACAGACTTGTAATTAGTAAACCTTGTGTTGTCTATTCTGTTCCTAGGTGGTGGGAGATCTGATGGTGAGAATTCAGCGGATCCCAGACTTCACCCCAAAACTCCTGCTTGTAAGGAAGAGGTTACTGGGGTTCGAACCAGATGGGCCAATGTAAGCTACACGCGTATATATTCCATTTCATGTTCAATCAGTAAGATTCTGTGATATACACTTGCATTGCTCTCTGAAGAGAGCATTTAACAGGCGGTAAACGTGTGCAAAGGGAATATGGAGTATTATGCCCCGTACACACGGTCGGACATTGATCGGACATTCCGACAACAAAATCCTAGGATTTTTTCCGACAGATGTTGGCTCAAACTTGTCTTGCATACACACGGTCACACAAAGTTGTCGGAATATCTGATCGTTCTGAACGCGGTGACGTAAAAGACGTACGTCGGGACTATAAACGGGGCAGTAGCCAATAGCTTTCATCTCTTAATTTATTCTGAGCATGCGTGGCACTTTGTGCGTTGGATTTGTGTACACACGATCGGAATTTCAGACAACGGATTTTGTTGTCGGAAAATTTTATAGCCTGCTCTCAAACTTTGTGTGTCGGAAATTCCTATGGAAAATGTGTGATGGAGCCTACACACGGTCGGAATTTCCGACAACAAGGTCCTATTACACATTTTCCATCGGAAAATCCTATCGTGTGTACAGGGCATGACTGCATGTGACATAAGTGGGCACTGCAGGTTCCATACTGGGACTATAGGTAAAAGAACAAAAGAGGGGGCACCAGCCTTGTGCATTAACTGAGACACCATTTATTTCCAAAGATAAAAGTAGGTATTCATAAATAGCAGGACACAACATGCCCACCACAAATCTCTAAAACAACGACCAGAACCAATGTGTATGCCTCAAGATGGACTAGAAATATATTACACAGTCCTACAAACGCTAGCGCATTTCAAGGGTCCGCCCTCTTCATCAGAGCAAAACAGGGACTGTGTGCACTAAACGCACTGTTCAAGCTACACTATTGGAACTATCAAAAGGCGGTGACTGGCACCTGTGTTAGCTAACACGCCCGCCTCCCGGGACGCACACTAATCAGAACTTTGAGCTATCACAGTGCAGCCAAGCAGCGTGTATTGTGGAGCTGCCGAAGGCTGGTGCCAGTTGGGGCAAGATGGCACTGCATCCTCTTTGGTGGCCCAGGTCTGTTCTCCGAGGAGCTGTAACTTGACAGATCAGCAGGTTGGTGCTTGGTGTCTGGAGTGCGAACAGAGAGAAGCTGACTCAAAGCCTCCTTAGGAATGCAGGGCACAGCCGAGCGGAGGCGGCACAACAGGTGAATGTGCCAGTGTCAGCTTTAACCCTAGCCAGGTCCCTATCTCCATAAAATGTCCCTTGTTCTGTTCTAAAGTAGGGAGGTATGTAATGCAATTCCCTGACAAGACCAGAGTATGACCCCCTCCCACCACCCACATATGGAAACCTACCTCACATAATTGAAATACTGCAAGGTATGCTGGGACTTGTGGTTCTGCCTGGGTCCTGTGCAGAAGATTGGGCACTAATTGAATTTCCTGTAACTCTCCCCCCCAAGTTCCTGCCATTGTTAGCGCCATTGTAAGGAGTTTATCGCAGCCATGCTTCCAAGTCTTGCTACAATATAAGGAACTGATCTGCCGAGGTCAGCATTAACCCTTCTGTCTGAGAACAAAGTAGATCAAAATCACTAAAGTCCTAATTATGAAACACAAAGCAACCCGCCATGTGAAAAATATAGAGATCCTGTTGTCAAATTTCTGAGACTTAAAGGATAACTAAAAGGCAAAACTTTTTTTTTTTAGTTTTAGATAGAGTGGAGATGGATTAGAACATCTGTCAGTTTTTATTGCTGTCTGTTCCTCTCTCTAAGGAGAGTCACCCTCTCTATTTGTTCTGTTTACCATCACTGAAAGTCAAAGTAAAAGAAAATACCAAATTTTGGGTTGTCGCCCAGAAAAGTAATAGAGAGGAAATCTTCCCATGGGGACACTAGTTCTGGTGACCTGGGGGTCCTCTAAGGATTCTCCTAATTTGTAGGGATTTCCTTTTACTTCCTGTATTGGTTATGGGACAGGAAGTGAAGAGCAATCTCCCTAATGGTACACAGAGGGCAAGAAATAAACTGACAGTGGTCACGACCTTCCCTTACTATATCCAAAATGGGAAAAAAAAGTTTTACCTATAGTTCTACTTTAAGGGCTGTACATGCGAGCCAAATATCAGGTGGCATTGGCGGTTCAATAGAAAACGACGACGGGCATTACGCCTGTGTGTACAGCAGTCATCCGACAGAAGCCTGCCGTTCGTCCGGCTTTGAAGGAGCATGATCAAAGAAGGTCCGCCGGTCGGCATCTGATCAGTCGGTCGGCTCTCAGCCGACCGGTTGTGTTCTGGCGGGGGAAGCCCAGCGGGCTTTGGCAAAGTTCCCCCAACTTGTAGCGAGCTAACTACTCACCAAACACTGCCTGCCGAAGTTTACCGCCCGCCAAACACGACACATTTAGGTATATGGAGAAGCACCGGAAACACCCCGCAATTGCTTGCAATGAACGTGTCAGCAAAAACGGGGTTAAAACAGGCGGTGAGGAGGCGTCACATTGCTTCCTCATGCCTGTCCGTAGCCTCTGGGGTGCGATTTGAACGCGGATCAGGCTTCAGAGGAAAGGGAGATTTAGACACGATATTACCACCCCCATACTTTACTGTAGGAATGGTGCTATTTGGATGGTGAGCTGTATTGGATTTCCACCAGACATATGGTTCGGTGTTGAGGCCAAATCATTCAATTTTAGTCTCATATGACCATAACACCTTTTTCCATGTGGCCTCAGAATCTTCAAGATGCATTTAAGGTGGTCAGATGAGACTAAAATTGAATTATTTGGCCTCAACATTAAACAATATGTCTGGTGGAAATCCAATACAGCCCACCATCCAAATAGCACCATTCCTACAGTAAAGTATGGGGGTGGTAATATCCTGTTATGGGGGTGTTTCTCTGCAGCAGGGACTGGAGTACTTGTCAGGATAGAAGGAAAAATGGATGGGGCAAAATACCATCAAATTCTTGAGGAAAATCTGCTGCCCTCTGCCAGAAAGTTGTCAATGGGAAGAATGTTTACACTCCAAGATGACAATGACCCAAAGCACTCAGCAAAAATGACCACATAGTGGTTGAAGGAAAAAGAAGATGAATCTCCTCGCATTGCCTAGTCAGAGCCCAGAATTAAAGTGATTGTAAGGGTTCGCTTTTTTTTTTTGTTTTAAATAACAAACATATCATACTTCCCTCCACTGTGTAGTTCGTTTTGCACAGAGTGGCCCCGATCCTCGTCTTCTGGGGTCCCCCCCGGTAGCTCTCCTCCCCACATCAGATAACCCCCTAGGAGAAGCGCTCTCCCGAGGGGATTACCTTGCAGTCACTAGTTCACCATAGATCACCATATCAGTAACTGGTTCAGCATAAGTGACAAAAAGACAAATTTAAATAAAGTGCAGCGTGATTTTTACTAGATAAATAACAATCCAAAAATGACAATGTGCATTGTGCAAACACTGTGCAAAATATAAATGACTACATCACACATTAGCTTGCAGTGTTAAACGATAAAAATTCCGTATACAGTGCAAATGTGCAAAAAAAAAAAAAAGCCCAGAAATCTCCAAAAATAATATAGTCATAAAATGTTAGTGAATGTCCCAAAAGTTATGATACATAAAAAAGAAACTTCACACAGAAAAAAACGTCCTTATTCATGATGAAATCTGTGACAGTAAAGTGCTAACATGCGCATGTGGCAGTTGGAGTGCCTGGTGACTCAAATCTCATGCAGCTTCGTGTGCAAACACTACAGTGGGTAGTGGCCCCTTACCTTATAGTAATGGGGCAACAGCATATGACCAAACAAGTTCTTTATCTCTTCCACCTAGGGGCTCCTGCGTATTCCTCACCGTCCTGGGGTAAGGTTCTCTCAGATATGATGCAGGAAGGTATTTATAAATAAAGTAGAGTAGAAAAGAACCCAATAGTGTGATACCGTTTTCATAAGTAGCTTGTTGTTTATTAGGCAAAGAAACAGGTACTCACATTGGCAATTAAGTGATACAATATTTGTATCCGACGAGCGGCGAGCTCGTAACCTTCTCTCAGTGTATCCAGCCTATCCCGTCCCTACGCGTGACGTCCCACCACATGTGACTTCTTCAGGGGATTTATAAATACCTTCCTGCATCATATCTGAGGGAACCTTACCCCAGGACGGTGAGGAATACGCAGGAGCCCCTAGGTGGAAGAGATAAAGAACTTGTTTGGTCATATGCTGTTGCCCCATTACTATAAGGTAAGGGGCCACTACCCACTGTAGTGTTTGCACACGAAGCTGCATGAGATTTGAGTCACCAGGCACTCCAACTGCCACATGCGCATGTTAGCACTTTACTGTCACAGATTTCATCATGAATAAGGACGTTTTTTTCTGTGTGAAGTTTCTTTTTTATGTATCATAACTTTTGGGACATTCACTAACATTTTATGACTATATATTTTTGGAGATTTCTGGTCTTTTTTTTTTTTTTTTTGCACATTTGCACTTTATACGGAATTTTTATCGTTTAACACTGCAAGCTAATGTGTGATGTAGCAATTTATATTTTGCACAGTGTTTGCACAATGCACATTGTCATTTTTGGATTGTTATTTATCTAGTACAAATCACTGCACTTTATTTAAATTTGTCTTTTTGTCACTTATGCTGAACCAGTTACTGATATGGTGATCTATGGTGAACTAGTTATTGATATGGTGATCTAAGTTTTTAAAACAAATACTATATTTTTTACACTTACATTTTTATTAATTTATTTAGTTTAGTGAGATATACCACTTCTAAGAATACGTCACTGGCTTTCCAGACTATGTATATACACTGTAGTGATCTATAATATGACCGATTTTTAAACCACCAGAGGTTTCACATATAGGATTAGCGCTGCACCATCTATTCATATATTACCAATTTAGGTCAGGTGTGTACCCAAATAGGTGCATGCAGCTGTTCCACCCCTAGCCATCTCCATACCTGATAGCGCAGGAATATCTCTGCTAAATAATTGTTTACCTTGCAGTCACGCTCCCGAGTCCAGCATTTGTGTCCATAGACACGAATGCCGGACTCGCCCCCGCCCCCCAGCGCCCGTGTCATTGGATTTGATTGACAGCAGCGGGAGCCAATGGCTATCAATCTATCCAATCAAGAGCCAAGAACCCCTGGTGCGTCCCCGCCGGGTCAAGTAAGTAAGTCAGGGCTCAGGTAAGTTACATTACTAGTAAAAAGGCTTAATTTAAATCATAATTTTTAAAGAGCGACTGTCATCTCTGTCCCGCAGTGGCTCCTCCTCTGACCCGCTGGTGACTCACCGACAGTCCCATTCACTTTAATGGGACAGCTGGTGATGCGGCAGTGACACAACAAGGTGAGGGACGTGGCGGCAACAGGTGAGTGGATGTCGCTAACAGGAGCTGCCATGATGGATCTGAAATGACAGGTGCTCTTTAAATGTAAGGACTTATTGCTGGTAGTTAGAATCTTTATTATTAGAAGGTTTCCTATTTAGAATAATAAGCTGTCAGGTTAGTAAAACAGCGATATCCGAACCGATTCAGTTTGTAGTGTACATAGATTTGCAAAACAATGGGATAAACGAATATTCATGAACTTTGTTTTATCTCATGGTTACTGTGAAATTGTGTGAATGCATCAATGCAGTGCATGTTATCTCAGCTTGCAGAGCTTGGATTCATTGAATGGGTTTACCAAAAATGTAAATATTGCAGAATATACAGCCCCATGCTACATAACTAAGCTCTGTCTCATGCTAAATAAACTAAATTATTAATGTATCTTAGATAGAAAACTATGTTTAGATTTTTACTTCAAAAGCATTTTATTAACATAAATTTGATAAAAATTTAAAAAAATCGATTTGAATAAAAAAAAATCATTTTAAATCATTGATTTATATCCACCCTGCATGTTGGTGTTATATCTTTCACTTGGATGTTATAAGTTGCACTGAGTAAATACAGCTGGATAAAACAAAATCTGCGAGTGTCTTCATTTCAGGCTGCAAAGCAACAAAATATGATTATTTTAAAGGGGGTGATTCTTTTCTATACCCACTCACTGTATATAAATGTATAATAATAATAATAATAGTGGATGACTGTTGTGGGGACATTAGAGTGTAAGCTCCTCTGACCCAGAGACGTGACTGGCTTAGTCTTCTCTGTACAGCACTGGAGTATGCTTTATGTCAGAGCTACAGTATATAAATGTATAATGATAATAGGCGTGGGTTATTGTTGTGGGGACATTAGAGTGTAAGCTTCTCTAGCCCAGAGACATGTGACTGGCTCAGTTTTTTCTGTACAGCACTGCAGTATATGTCAGAGCTATATAAAAGTATAATAATATTAATAATAATAATAGTGCGTGACTGTTGTGGGGACATTAGAGTGTAAGCTCTAGAAGCAGAGATAGAGGCAATGCTGTATCCTGGCCTAGGCCAACAAAGCCCAGGCCTAGGGCAGCACTTTGCAGGGGGGACAGTACGGAAAGAGTCCCCACCGGCTTGCGCTACACTGTTATGCCCTGTACACACGTTCGGATTTTCCGACGGAAAATGTGTGATAGGACCTTGTTGTCCGACCGTGTGTACGGGGCATTAGTGTAGCACCAGTCTTATGGGGCAGACTGGGCTGAGAGGCAAATTAGTCTAGAGCCCCCATAAAGTGGCCGCACTGCTTCCGGTATGCGGGAGGCTGGCATTCCGCAACTGTGGGGGGGCGCTTCTAATTTTGACTGTCCTCTCATCCTGGACCACAAACCTTCCTCACTGTGCTATATGTTTTCTGCTGCACCATTGGCATCTTCTTAGTCCTCTCCAAAAAATTATCAGAAATTTGTGCTTAAAGTAGAACTATAGGCAACAATTTTTTTTTTCATTTTGGATTGGAGTAAGGGGTGGGTCATATTTAAATTAGGGGGTACACGAGTTTAGTTAGGCCCAGAGCAGCACAAAACCTAAATACACTACTGGATGGAGGTGAATGGTTTAAGCCGGCCATGTGTAATCCATGTATGGACAGGGAGGTTGTAGAAAAGAAAATCTTTCGATTGACTTCTCTACAATCACACTGTCAGGTTTTCCCTCACTCGATCAGCTCCGCAGACTATATCCGGCAGTGCTGATCTGTGTATTCTATTAGTGGGGGATTCTCCCCACTGTCAGAATACTATAATACTATTATTGTATCATACTAATATTGAATTTGTGGATGGGGAAATCAACCTGCTGGTTGAACAAATAAAAAAAGACTAATCTATGGGCCACCTTAGTCTTGTCTTTTACTTGCTGTAGAAATGAATAACAATATAAAGAAGTTCTTGGAATTTGTAAAGGTTGGGTTGTTTTCTCTCTCTGTGTCTCGCTTTCTATAGATCTGCGCTATTTCACATAACGACTTGGATACAAAGAAGCAACAAATACAACAAACAGAAAAAGTAACAATACAATAAATACTACAAGTCCCAATAGAGGATGATAGGAGAGTGTTTTTTTTTTTTCTTATGACAGGTTGAGAAGTTCAGACCTCTCACACTAATAAGATACATAATAAGAAGCCTGCGGTCAGGCCATTTCCACCTACAATTAGAAAGAGAAAGGTTTTCAGGGATCAGATTAGAAGCATTTTCTTGGTGAGCCACTCCTCAGTTCATTGATGGCGGGAGGAATGTGGAGTTTCCAGGAAAAAAAGAAATCCACAAATAAAAGCTGAGCAAACAGAAGAGTTTGTACACATCCTATAAACAGCCTTCCATGAGACGATCGCCTCCTCGCTCACGAGTCAACTTCTTAAAGGAACCCAGTACTGAGAAAAATATGGAGGCTCCCATTGCTGGCCTCCTGAAAATGCCAAGTGCCTCTAGCCTTCAAATTTTCAGAGTCCTTTATCCAGATTCTAGGTCTCCAAACTGCGGCCCTTTGCTTGCTTTTATCCGGCCCTTGGGGTGCTATTATTCACTGACACCAATGAAGGTCACAATTCCTCCCAATGACACCAACAATGAGGCACATTGACACCAATGATGGGGCACAGTTCCTCCCAATGACACCAACAATGAGGCACATTGACACCAATGATGGGGCACAGTTCCTCCCAATGACACCAACAATGGGGCCCAATGGCACCAAGGATGGAGCACAATACCTCCCAAAGACACCAACAATGGGGCCCAATGATACCAATGAATGATGGGGCATGGTTCCTCCCAATGACACCAACAATTTTACCAATGACAGGGCACAATTCCTCCCAATGAAACCAATGATGAGGCACAGTTCCTCCTAATAAAACCTACAATGTGGCAAAATGACACCAATGGTGGGGCAAAATTCCTCCTAATGACACCAACAATGGGGTCCAGTGACACCAATGATGGGCACGATTCCTCCCAGTGAAACTAACAATGGGACCCAATGACACCAATGACCATTGTTTTCTGTAACTGATTATAAAGTGTGAGCAGCTGGAGTTTGTCTTCAATTAGTTAGTGTATCTAAATCTGCTAGTACAGTGCAAACAAAATGTTAGGCTTTCCGTTTACTTTAACATAATAATTGCTTCGTTCCTTGACAAGCTCAGCAGTGACTTGCTAATTTGGCTCTTGCTGCACGAGGAAAGCTGTCAGGTGTTCTGGGGCTCTATGAAAGGCTGGTGGGGATACGCTGCGCTTTTAATGACTCCGCACGCTGAATTCTCTCGTTTGTGCCAAACTGAAGCTGAAGTTTAATCCTCTGATGTTTTGCCTTCCCCCTACATCAACATGCTAATGATATTTTTAAATAAATCTTTTCTGTTTTATTACATACAGTATCTTACAAATGTAAGTACACCCCTCACATTTTTGTAAATATTTTATTCTATCTTTTCATGTGACAACACTGAAGAAATAACACTTTGCTACAATGTAATGTAGTAAGTATACAGCTTGTATAACAGTGTAAATTTGCTGTCCCCTCAAAATAACTCAACACTCAGCCATTAATGTCTAAACCGCTGGCAACAAAAGTGAGTACACCCCTAAGTGAAAATGTCTAAATTGGGCCCAATTAGCTATTTTCCCTCCCCGGTGTCATGTGACTCGTTAATGTTACAAGGTCTCAAGTGTGAATGGGGAGCAGGTGTGTTCAATTTGGTGTTATCGCTCTCACTCTCTAATACTTGTCACTGGATGTTCATCATGGCACCCCATGGCAAAGAACTCTCTGAGGATCTGAAAAAAAGAATTGTTGCTCTACATAAAGATGGCCTAGGCTATAAGAAGATTGCCAAGACCCTTAAACTGAGCTGCAGCATGGTGGCCAAGACCATACAGCGGTTTAACAGGACAAATTCCACTCAGAACAGGCCTTGCCGTGGTCGATCAAAGAGGTTGACTGCATGTGCTCAGCATCATATCCAGAGGTTGTCTTTGGGAAATAGACGTATGAGTGCTGCCAGCATTGCTGCAGAGGTTGAAGGGGTGGGGGGTCAGCATGTCAGTGCTCAGACCATAAGCCGCACACTGCATCAAATTGGTCTGCATGGCTGTCGTCCCCAGAAGGAAGCCTCTTCTAAAGATGATGTACAAGAAAGCCCGCAAACATTTTGCTGAAGACAAGCAGACTAAGGACATGGATTACTAGAACCATGTCCTGTGGTCTGATGAGACCAAGATAAACTTATTTGGCTCAGATGGTGTCAAGCGTGTGTGGCGGCAACCAGGTGAGGAGTACAAAGACAAGTGTGTCTTGCCTACAGTCAAGCATGGTGGTGGGAGTGTCATGGTCTGGAGCTGCATGAGTGCTGCTGGCACTGGGGAGCTACAGTTCATTGAGGGAACCATGAATGCCAACATGTACTGTGACATACTGAAGTAGAGCATGATCCCCTCCCTTCAGAGACTGGGCCACAGGGCAGTATTCTAACATGATAACGACCCCAAACACACCTCCAAGATGACCACTGCCTTGCTAAAGAAGCTGAGGGTAAAGATGATGGACTGGCCAAGCATGTCTCCAGACCTAAACCCTATTGAGCATCTGTGGGGAATCCTCAAATGGAAGGTGGAGGAGCGCAAGGAATCTAACATCCACCAGCTCTGTGATGTCGTCATGGAGGAGTGGAAGAGGACTTCAGTGGCAACCTGTGAAGCTCTGGTGAACTCCATGCCCAAGGGGGTTAAGACAGTGCTGGAAAATAATGGTGGCCACACAAAATATTGACACTTTGGGCCCAATTTGGACATTTTCACTTAGGGGTGTACTCACTTTTGTTACCAGAGGTTTAGACATTAATGGCTGTGTTCTGGGTTATTTTGAGGGGACAACAAATTTACACTGTTATACAAGCTGTACACTCACTACTTTACATTGTAGCAAAGTGTCATTTCTTCAGTATTGTCACATGAAAAGATATAATAAAATATTTACAAAAATGTGAGGGGTGTACTCACTTTTATGAGATACTGTATCTTTTGTGACATCCAGTGATTTAATCACTGGGTCTCTGTGCTTCTCTAGGCAATGCGTGGCTGGAAGGTACTGAACATGGCTTCCTGAAAACCTAACAGCACCCGCCTCAGTGCACCTCTCCGATGCAAGCAGTGGGTTGGCTCTTGGGAGGAGTTATGCAAATATAAATAAGCATTTATGGTTGGATGTCAATGGGGAGGAATTTGCATTTCTAGACCGGCTGCATTTGCATACATATTGCCCTAGGTCAGTGATGGTGAACCTTGGCACCCCAAATGTTGTAGAACTACATTTCCCACGATGCTCATGCGCTCTGCAGTGTAGTTGAGCATCATGGGAAATGTAGTTCCAAAACATCTGGGGTGCCAAGGTTCACCATCACTGCCCTAGGTACTGCCCTTATGTTTTGCATAACTCAAAAAACTGAAATCTAATGAATGAAAGGAGTGGGCCAGGGACAGTCAGGCTGGGGAGGAAAGCCCTAAATGATGCTGGACATCCTCCAGGCAGGAAATGAGGCAGGCTCCATCTGACTTGCTGCATCTGCTAATGCACACTGTGAGAAGCTCACAGTGTGCGGTCATATCAGAGTAAGCAATATGAAAACAACTGTGGGAGGCAATGTGTACAGCACCCAGCTGGCCCCTCCATCCAGCCACAATCTGCCTGCATCACACAGAGAAGCACAGTGACACTGTGATGAAACGACTGAGTCTACAATAAGATATTAAATTATATTATATATGTATGTATATATATATATATATATATATATATATATATATATATATATATTATCATCAGAAAGCTGATAAGGAGGGAAATGAGGAACCAGGGAAGGCAAAATATAAGAAGATTAACCACTTGACCTCTGGAAGATTTACCCCCCCCCCCCGCCTTCACGACCAGGTCATTTTTTGCGATACAGCACTGCGTTATTTTAAATGACAATTGCGCAGTCATGCGGCGCTGTACCCAAATAAAATTGATGTCTTTTTTTTCCCACAAATAGAGCTTTTTTTGGTGATATTTGATCACCTCTGAGTTTGTTCTTTTTTGCACCATAAACAAACAAATATCAACAATTTAACAAAAAAATAATTTTATATATATATATATATATATATATATATATAAACTTTCTGCTATAAAACAAATATCCAATAAAAAAAATTTAAAAATCAAATTTCTTCTTCAACTTAGGCCAATATGTATTCTGCTACATATTTTTGGTAAAAAAAATCCCATTAAGCGTATATTGATTGGTTTACACGAACGTTATACCATCTACAAACTATGGGATATATTTATGGAATTTTTTTTATACTAGTAATGGCGGCGATCAGTGACTTATAGCAGGACTGCGAAATTGTGGCGGACAATCGGACACTAAGACAGTCTATTTGCCTTTAGTAAATCAACCCTAATGTGTCACCTTATATACAAATGACTGACCCAGCACTATCTGACAAGGCACACACTGTCACCTTATATACAGTTTACTAATCCAGCACTGCTTCCTCCTCCACTGCCTGACACTGACATCTTGGGATGGATTTATCAAAGGCAAAACGATTATGCCCTTTGCAAGTGCAGTTGCTCCAGAGCTTAGTAAATGAGGTGAAGCTTCAGTTTACATGATCCAATCACATACAAGGAAAATAAAAAAAAATAAAAAACAGCATTTTTGCTTGCCAATGATTGGATGAAAGCGACAGAACATTAAGCGATGTCCTCACCCGAGCCCATTCTCCAACTGGCTATCAGGTGCTGGCACTGCCATCCTGACTAGGGCAAAATGGCACTGAAAGCCTTGAGGCTTCACAGCTGGTTTCCTATTGCGCATGCTCGAAGCGTTCTGCACTTTGTGAATGGGCCACAGTCTTCTGGGACCTGTGAAGTGCAATATTGCGACAGACAATCAGACACGAAATTGACATATTTGACACTTTGTGGGAACCAGTGACACTAATACAGTGATCAGTGCTACAAATATGCACTGTCACTGTACTAATGACACTGGCTGGGAAGGGGTTAAACATTTAGGGCGATCAAAAGGTAATCTGTGTGCTTAACCAGTGTTTATGTGTACTATGTGTGCTGCTTTTACTAAGAAAAGAGATGGATTTTTTTCCCTGCTTTGCAGAGACACAAAATCCATCCCTTCCCCCCTGTCAGAACGGAGATCTGCCTTGTTTACATAGGCAGAGCTTCGTCTTATGTGTATTACCGACGATCGGCGAGTGCCGGCGGACATCCATTGCCCGACACCTACAGATCAGCTTCTGCTGTGAAAAATCACAGTGGCCCTCCTGCGGCTTGTGCACTCCCCCTGCAGGCGCAAGTGCAGAATCACGTATATACATATGATTCTGCACAGAAGAGCCACCCTGTAGCATTTAAACTGCTATGGGGGCAGTCTTTAAGCGGTTAAACTTTAGTTTTCATTTTAAATAAAGAGGTGAAGACCTACTATTTTTGTCCTTTTTGTCCGTTTCTGTTTGTGACTACATTGGGGACATTGTCCCTGTGTCACCTAGTTCTCAGTTGGTTGGCTAACTCATAGACTTGTGTTATAAGGATCAGCCATTGTGTAATACTGCAGAGTAGGAAGCAGGAGCTGAGCATGGAATGAGCACATATGTCTTTCCCCTTGTATACTGTATATAATATTACACACTATGTACAGCAGAACAACACCTTTTATAAACTATTGAACTATACTACAACATATCACTAAAGTTATTCATTCTTCCTGTACATGTATGTCTAGATATACTACTGAGAAGCAGTGGCCGCTGGTGGGGGTGGGGGGGTCTCAAATCGGGTCCCAGGACCCCCGGCCATATCGGGTCCAAGGACTCCCGGCCAAATCGAGTCAAAGGACTCCCGGCCAAATCGGGTCCCAGGACTCCCGGCCAAATCGGGTCCCAGGACTCTCGGCCAAATCGGGTCCCAGGACTCTCGGCCAAATCGGGTCCCAGGACTCTCGGCCAAATCGGGTCCCAGGACTCTCGGCCAAATCGGGTCCCAGGACTCCCGGCCAAATCGGGTCCCAGGACTCCCGGCCAAATCGGGTCCCAGGACTTCCGGCCAAATCGGGTCCCAGGACTCCCGGCCAAATCGGGTCCCAGGACTCCCGGCCAAATCGGGTCCAAGGACTCCCGGCCAAATCAGGTCCCAGGACTCCCGGCCAAATCGGGTCTCAGAACAGGCTTCCTGATTGGCCAGGAAGAGAAGCAGGAAGACATTAGCGAATATTCATTTACTATTGTCACACAACTGGGTGGGCTTGGAGCACAGTGCTCTGTGCCCCTAGCCTCCCAGGTTTCCCAGGATTCCCAGGATTCCCGGGTCCCAGGACTCCCGGCCAAATCCGGTCCCAGGACTTCCGGGCCAAATCGGGTCCCAGGACTCCCGGCCAAATCGGGTCCCAGGACTCCCGGCCAAATCGGGTCCCAGGACTCCCGGCCAAATCGGGTCCCAGGACTCCCGGCCAAATCGGGTCCCAGGACTCCCGGCCAAATCGGGTCCCAGGACTTCCGGGCCAAATCGGGTCCCAGGACTCCCGGCCAAATCGGGTCCCAGGACTCCCGGCCAAATCGGGTCCCAGGACTCCCGGCCAAATCGGGTCCCAGGACTCCCGGCCAAATCGGGTCCCAGGACTCCCAGCCAAATCGAGTCCAAGGACTCCCAGCCAAATCGGGTCCAAGGACTCCCGGCACAATCGGGTCCAAGGACTCCCGGCACAATCGGGTCTCAGAACAGGCTTCCTGATTGGCCAGGAAGAGAAGCAGGAAGACATTAGCGAATATTCATTTGCTATTGTCACACAACTGGGTGGGCTTGGAGCACAGTGCTCTGTGCCCCTAGCCCACACTTTTTTGAAGCCTATGTGCTTCAACCCCCCCCCCCCCCATTGGAATCCATGCGTCCGGCGCCCCGAATGTAGATTAGGGGTCAGGGGGCATGGATGGGGGAGGGGGGGTGGTCTGCCACTGCTGAGAAGTGTGGACATACAGAGCCACAGCATGCTTGGCCTCCTCTTCACTAAAATAGAACTAAAGCAATTGTTTTCTCTGTCTTCCTTCTGTGCTTTTCATCCAAGTCTTTCTATTTGTTTTCCTTTTTTTAATTTCACTTCCAGAGTGCACTGTCTATTTGCCTTTATTAAATCAACCCCAAAGTGTCATCTTATATGCAAATTACTAATCCAGCACTGCTTCCTTCTCCATTGACTGACACCGACACTTAGGGACGGATTTACTAAAAGCAAAATGACTATGCACGTTGCAACAAGTGCAGATTCTTCAGAGCTTAGTAAATGAGGTGAAACTTCAGTTTACAATGACAACCCAATCACATGCAAGCAAAAGAAAAAAACAGCATTTTTGCCTGCACATGATTGGATGATGGAAGTCAACAGAGCTTCACCACATAAGCTTTGGCACAAATGCCCTTGCAGAGTGAATCACACTTTAAAAGTTCACGGTCTATTTGCCTTTAGTGGATCGACTCTAATGTATTCGTATTTTAGGTATCTCTATGTAATGTCCTGCCATAGAGAGCCCAGATGAGGAGATTTCTGATTGGATGATGGAAGTCAGCAGAACCCCCCTCATTTACTAAGCTCTAGTCTAGAGCAACTGCACTTCCAAAGTGTACAGTCTATTTGCCTAGTAAATCAACCCCCTTATGTTTGTGTCACTTTTTGCAGTGCCATGGCATATGATGGCACTATACCAATTGTTAAAGAGGAGCTCCGACCTCCCCCCAAAAATTAAAAGTCAGCAGCTACGAATACTGTAGCTGTTGACTTTAATATTAGGACACTTACCTGTCCAGGGAGCCCACAATGTCCTCACCTGAACCGATTCTTCAATCGTTTATCGGGTGCTGGCTGACAGGTACAAATCGCTGGACAAGTCGCACCCCATTGTCAGCAATGGAACTGTTCAGATGGGTGCGACTTTGCAGTGCCGCACCGAGTTTCCTGCACTGCTTTTGTCAATTTCAGATGCGACTTGCATAGACATCTGTGCATGAAATTGCACAAATATCAACCAATTAATATATGGAAAGAACCCGCACTCTGGAATCCATCCAAATTCTTCATTCGATAATCACCAAGTACAAAGTAACTGCTAACATGTTTCGGCGAAGAACCTTGTTCACAGCACGTCAGCCAAGTCGCACCCGAAGTGGCACTGACATGTGGCTTTGAAATGGTGCGATTTCAGGTGAAGTCCCGCGATTTCAAAGCCGCATTCAGTGTAAATGGGGGGGGGCTCAAGGTATTAAATACTCACCTGTCCAACGGTTCCTCGCCGGAATCTTCTTCTAAGTGTCAGTCTTCGGGCCTCTTCATTGGCCGCCCTGCGCATGCGCAGCAGCTCGTCATCCCGGCACTCAGAGACCAGCCTGACACTGTAAGCTGAGCTGCAAATGCGCAGCTCAATTTACAGTGCCGGGTTAAACAAGGGGCAGGCAGGTAGGGGCATTATTTTGCAGAAGAGACAGCGCATGTCTCCTCTGCAATGAAAGCCTGCTCATTGTTTCTTACAGAAGAACTTTAGTTCTGCTTTACAGTGTTACTAAACCTTCAACAGTAAAATCATTTACTGTTTTGTGTAATAAGGCTGTTTTAACCTCCCCTTCTTCCACTGTCCCCAATCCATCTGCTGATAGTACAGAGCTCTAGGAGGCACTCTGCACACGCTCAGTTTGGTGTCTATTGCTAGAGTTTTTTTTTTGTTTTGTTTTTTTTTTGGAGGGAAGGATGCATGTGATCAGCACTGTCCAGACAGAGGGTCAGGGGTCCTGCAGCCTCATAGGACAGTCAGAGGAGAATGAAAACTCCTCCTATAAGCTTTAACCAGACACCGATAGAAGTCACAAGACTGCTATATACTGCTGATGAGAAAAAATATTTATCAGTTTATATTTACTAAAATAATCGCATTTCCATATTCTGTGGGAGACCAGATATAGTGAACGCCGTGTCCTGGGTTTAGTAACGCTTTAATTGCGCCCGTGTGACTAAGGAGGCCTTACTGTCGCATTTCTCGTCCTAGGCAAGAATGACATCAGGACTGCCCACAGACTCCTGGGATATGGGGGTGAAACACGCAAAAAACATGCCTGCCCCTTTTTAGAATTCGCTCTGCGCCAAAAACACTTCACCAATGCGAATTTGCCGTGCGTTTGTAATATGTGTGGGGCGCCAATAAGAATGAATAGGGCCACAGCGAGTCTGCAGAGGTGCAGCGCACAGGTGTGGATGAAGCCTGAATATTTGTTTTTAATTATCTCCATTTCCAGGAGGAAGTTATCAATAATAAACAATCAGAAACAAACAAACAAACGTTCCTCCTCATGGGTGATACATGGCAGGTGCTACAATGTAACCGATAAAGTCGCCCCTTGTGCACCACCCAGCCCCTCCCCCTCCAGGAAGAATTGTCTACAGAGCGCAGAAGTTAAACACAGAAGCAGCAGAACCAGATTTTTTCTTTTCTCTTTTTTTGGGGGACGTCCCTCTAATATCACCCAAAGTCACTCACATTCTCTACAAGAAATGTCACACTTCATAGGATCAGCCAGGAGGGGGCTGGGCACCGGAATATGATAACTGGAGGGTCAAGGATGAATGTGATTGGGCACTGGTGGGGGGACACAGACAGTTTTTATGTGATGACCAATATTCTCACACAGACCTCCAGTACACAGCTGGGAAATAATCATAGAACAGAAAACCGTTTACAAGATCACCATTGTGAGATCGGTCACAGCGCGACCCCAACCAGAGGCACATATACAGAGGGAGAGGGAGAACCTGATTGGTTGTTGGTGACAACTACTACAGTTCTCTTTGACTCGTTTTTAGATCTCAAATTCCGCCTGAATCATTGCTCCTCCCACCAGCTGGTTCACATAGCAGACACTGAAAGCCTGATTTTAACTTTCAGCTGGTGGGCAGCAACTCACTATGAAGGGAAAGGGGCTCAGTTTCCTACAGTGTTACTATACACAGGGCAGAGACACAGATGGTGTTACTATACACAGAGCAGAGACATATAGTTGATGGTGTTACTATACACAGGACAGAGGCCTGCCAGTGTTACTATACACAGGACTTTATATAATTCTCCCATATTGTCCTGCGTACTAGAGGTGTGATCTCTATATAAGAACACCTGTTTTGTGTATCAGAGGTGTGACCTCTATATATGAGCACCTGTCCTGTGTATTAGAGATGTGTGATATCTATATAAGAACACCTGTCCTGTGTATTAGAGATGTGTGATATCTATATAAGAACACCTGTCCTGTGTATTAGAGGTGTGTAATCTCTATATAAGAACACCTGTCCTGTGTATTAGAAGTGTGTGATATCTATATAAGAACATCTGGCCTGTGTATTAGAGGTGTGTAATTTCTATATAAGAACACCTGTCCTGTGTATTAGAAGTGCGTGGTATCTATATAAGAACATCTGGCCTGTGTATTAGACGCACACCTGTCCTGTGTATTAGAGATGTGTGATCTCTATATAAGAACACATGTCCTGTGCAGTACAGGTGTTCTCTGTGTATTAGAAGCACACCTGTCCTGTGTATTAGAGGTATGAGCTCTCTTTAAGAGTACCTGTCCTGTGTACTAGTTATGTAATCTCTGTATAAGAATGCCTGACCTGTGCATTAGAGGTGTGTGATCTCTATATATGAACACCTGTCCTGTGTATTAACAGTTTTCTGTGTATTGCAGCTCCTCTGTATTAGCAGCACATCTGTCCTGTGTTTTAGAGGTGTGTGATTTCTATATTAGAAGAACACCTGTCCTGTGTATTAGAAGAACACCTGTCCTGTGTATTAGAGAGGTGTGATCTCTATATAAGAACACCTGTCCTGTGTATTAGAGGTGATCTCTATATTAGAAGCACACCTGTGTATATATATATATATATTGCCATTGTCGGCCTTCCATCCGCCGGTCACGTGCAGAGAAATGCAGCAATCCGGCGCTCTGTAGAATGCGGAGAGCCGGGTGAGGAGGAGATGGAGTCGGGGGGGCAGCGGGCAGACATTGCACCATTCCCCGCTCTCACCTCCACACCGCTCCGCACACCGCTCAGCACACCGCTCGCTTACCTTTGGCAGACATGTCTCTCTCTCTCTCTCTCTCCCGGGGAGATGCGGAGGGGACCGGTCTGGCTGCGGATGATCCCGGGGACCGGCTCCCAGCACAGGAGGGAGGGGGGAGGAGGGAGCCGGGAGGGGGAGGAGAGGGGGGCTGAGCCGGGGACACTCTCCTGGCGGGCGGTGTGCGGGGAGGAGGGTGTCACTGCAATGACATCGGGAGATCACTCCGCACCCTACACTGAGCCCCGAATCATCACCACTCACACTATATATATATATATATATATATATACACCGGATTTACTGTCAGCAGGGAATAGGACATACAAGGGTGAGCAGCTCCACTGACAGGACAAAATAGCACCAAGGATAGACATGGCAGAACCAGAGAGTGCCAGGAGAGAGAGAACCGGAGAGTGCCAGGAGAGAGATAGAACCGGAGAGTGCCAGGAGAGAGAGAACCAGAGAGTGCCAGGAGAGAGAGAGAGAACCAGAGTACCAGGGTAATCAGGAGAGAGAGAGAGAACCAGAGAGTGCCAGGGAAATCAGGAGAGAGAGAACCGGAGAGTGCCAGGACAGAGAGAGAGAACCAGAGAGTGCCAGGAGAGAGAGAGAGAGAACCGGAGAGTTCCAGGAGAGAGAGAGAGAACCAGAGAGTGCCAGGGTAATCAGGAGAGAGAGAACCAGAGACTGCCAGGGTAATCAGGAGAGAGAGAACCAGAGAGTGCCAGGAGAGAGAGAGAGAGAACCGGAGAGTGCCAGGAGAGAGAGAGAGAGAACCGGAGAGTGCCAGGAGAGAGAGAGAGAGAGAACCGGAGAGTGCCAGGAGAGAGAGAGAGAACCAGAGAGTGCCAGGGCAATCAGAAGAAAGAGAACCAGAGCATGCCAGGGTAATCAGGAGAGAGAGAACCAAAGCATGCCAGTGTAATCAGGAGAGAGAGAGAGAGTGTCAGGGTAATCAGGAGAGAACCAGAGAGTGCCAGGAGAGAGAGAGAAAACCAGAGAGTGCCAGGTTAGTCAGGAGAGAACCAGAGAGTGCCAGGAGAGAGAGAAAACCAGAGAGTGCCAGGTTAGTCAGGAGAGAACCAGAGAGTGCCAGGAGAGAGAGAGAAAACCAGAGAGTGCCAGGTTAGTCAGGAGAGAACCAGAGAGTGCCAGGTTAGTCAGGAGAGAACCAGAGAGTGCCAGGTTAATCAGGGGAGATCCAGAGTGCCAGGATAATCAGGAGAGAAGCAGAGAGTGTCAGGTGAGAACCAGAGAGTGCCAGGTTAGTCAGGTGAGAACCAGAGAGTGCCAGGTTAGTCAGGAGAGAACCAGAGAGTGCCAGGTTAATCAGGGGAGATGCAGAGTGCCAGGTTAATTAGAAGAGAACCAACGATAGACAGATTATTGAGGCAGAACAAGAGAGCACCAAGTTAGCTGTGGTAGAACCAGAAAGTGCCAGGATAGTTGGGGCAGAACCAGAGAGTGCCAGGTGAATTAGGGCAGAACCAGAGAGTGCCAGGATAATCAGGAGAGAACCAGAGAGAGTCATGTTAGTCATAAAATAACTGAACAGAGACAGATTATTGTTACAGAACCAGAGAGTGCCAAGTTTATTTATTTCAGGTACTTATATAGCGCCGTCAATTTACGCAGCGCTTTACATATACATTATACATTAACATAAGGAGCTTACAATCTAAGGTCCCTAACTCACATTCATACATACTAGGGCCAATTTAGACAGGGTCCAATTAACCTACCAGCATGTCTTTGGAGTGTGGGGGGAAACCGGAGTACCCGGAGGAAACCCACGCAGACACAGGGAGAACATGCAAACTCCAGGCAGGTAGTGTCGTGGTCGGGATTCGAACCAGCGACCCTTCTTACTGCTAGGCGAAAGTGCTACCCACTACACCACTGTTTAGTTGGGTCAGAAAAAGAGAGAGAAAGGTTAGCTGGGGCAGAACCAGAGAGTGCCAGGGTACTTGGAGCAAAACCTGAGAGAGTCTGGTAAGTCAGGAGAGAACCAGAGAGTGCCAAGTAGTTGAGGCAGAATAAGAGGGAGCAATGTTAGTTTGGGCAGAACCAGCGAGTGCTAGTTGAATCAGGGCAAAACCAGAGAGTGCCAGGATAGTTGGGGCAGAATCAGGTGAATCAGTGCAGAAGAAAGAACAAGGTTAGTTGGGACAGAACCAGAGAGTGCCAGGGGTTAGTCAGGAGTGAGCCAAAGAGAGACAGATTATTGGGGCAGAAACAGAGAGCACCAAGTTAGCCGTGGCATAAGAAAGTGTAAGTATAGTTGGGCAGAAACAGAAGGTGCCAGGTAAATTGGGGTAGAACCAGAGAGTGCCAAGATATTTGGGTCAGAACAAGAGAGAGAACGGTGAGTTGGGGCACAACCAAAGAGTACCAGGGTAATTGGAGCAGAACCTAAGAGAGCTAGGCAAATCAGGAGAAAACCAGAGTGCCAAGTTAATTGGGACAGAACAAAAAAGAGCAATGTTAGTTGGGGCACAACCAGGGAGTGCTTGGTGAATTGGGGTAGATCAACAGAGTGCAAGGATAGTTGAGGCAGTTCCTGAGACAGCTAGGCTAGTCAGGGCAAAACCAGAGAGTGCCAGGTTAGTCAGGAACGGACCAGAGAGTGCCCGTTTATTTGAAGTAAAACCAGACAGCACCAGGTTAGTCAGGGCAGAATCAGAGAAAGACGGTTTATAGTCTGGGCAGAGTCAGACAGTGGCCTCCAGAATTACATACATCTATCATTCTGTCCAAAAAAACAGCATTTTATGGGGATCAGTTATTCAAAATAAGGAAAAATTATAAAAACTTAGGGATCTAGTTGAAAAAAAATTCACAGTGTGAATGTCTGAGGATTTGCACAACCACCACAAAAAATCCCATAATCTTTCTGATAAGTGTATTTCTCATGATTGCCAGCACCATCTGGTGGCAAAAATGCAGTATTTTCCCAATTGAGGTATTTCAGGAAAATACTGCATTATGGCCACTAGACGGAGCTGACAATCATAAAAAAATAAACTTTTTAGAAAAATTACAGGAATTGTTTGTGATGGCTGTGCATATGCTCAGACATTTTCACTGTATTTAAATTTTTTACTAGAACCCTTAGGGTCACCATATACATGACATTCTGACCATACAATCTTTGTACAATCAGTTTTAGATTTACCAAAACTATGCAGCAAGAGGACCTACCTACACTATCCAATCAATTGGCTTCCAGTCAGGCAGGCATTTACACTACGTACTTGTTTGGTAGATCTAAAGGAGATTGTACAATCAAATGTGTAGTAAGTTTAATGTTGCTGTCAACAACCAATCAGGTTTCACCTTGGTTAACACTTCTGCCTAGCAGCACTAGGGTGGTTGGTTCGATTCCTGACCAGGGCACTACCTGCCTGTAGTTTGCATGTTCTCCCTGTGCCTGCTTGAGTTTCCTCTGGGTACTCTGGTTTTCTCCCACACTCCAAAGACATGCTGGTAGGTTAATTGGTTCCTGTCTATATTGGCCTTAGTATGTGTGTGTATGCATGTGAGTTAGAGACCTTAGATTGTAAGCCCTTCGAGGACAGAGACTGATGTCAATGTATAATATATATGTACAGCGCTGCTTAAATTGACAGCACTATACACGCTCACCGGCCACTTTATTAGGTAACCTGTTCAATTGGTTGGTAACACAAACTGCTAATCAGCCAATCACATGGCAGCAACTCAGTGCATTTAGGCATCTAGACGTGGTGAAGACGACTTGCTGAAGTTCAAACCGAGCATCAGAATGGGGAAGAAAGGGGATTTTAAGTGACTTTGAACGTGGAATGGTTGTTGGTGACAGACGGGCTGGTCTGAGTGTTTCAATAACTGCCGATCTACTGGGATTTTCACACACTACCATCTCTCGGGTTTGCAGAGAATGATCAGAAAAAGAGAAAATATCCAGTGAGAGGCAGTTTTGTGGAGGAAAATGCCTTGTTGATGTCAGAGGTCAGTGGAGAATGGGCAGACTGATTTGAGATGATAGAAAGGCAACAGTAACTCAAATAACCACTCGTTACATCCAAGGTATGCAGAATACCATCTCTGAACGCACAACATAGCCAACCTTGAAGCAGATGGGCTACAGCAGCAGAAGACCACACCAGGTATCAGTTAAGAACAAGAAACTGAGGCTACAATTCGCAGAGACTCATCAAAATTGGACAATAGAAGATTGGAAAAACCTTGCCTGGTCTGATCAGCCTCGATTTCAGCTGTGACATTCAGATGGTCGGGTCAGAATTTGGCGTAAACAACATGAAAGCACATGGATCCATCCTGTCTTGTACCAACGGTTCAGGCTGGTGGTGGTGTAATGGTGTGGGGGGGATATTTTCTTGGTACATTTTGGGCCCTTTAGTACCAATTGAGCATTTAAACCCCACGACCTACCTGAGTATTGTTGCTGACCATGTCCATCCCTTTATGATTACAGTGTCCCCATCTTCTGATGGCTCCTTCCAGCAGGATAATACACCATGTCACAAAGATCAAATCATCTCACCACTGGTTTCTTTAACATGACAATGAGGTCCCTGTACTCCAATGGATGTGCAGCCGACAAATCTGCAGCAACTGCGTGATGCTAGTATGTCACTACGGAACAAAATCTCAGAGGAATGTTTCCAACACCTTGTTATCTATGACACAAAGAATGAAGGCAAAAGGGGGTCCAACCCGGAACTAGCAAGGTGTACCTAATAAAGTGGCCAGTGAAAGTACCTTACAATTTTATTATATTTTTCTATCTTCTGTTTGTTTATATTACTTTGTAATTTTTTGGAAAATAATAAAAATGACAATATATAAAAAAATAAATAAATAAACATGAATAATATACGTTCAACATTGTGAAAGTGTAAAAGAATCTGTGCTCCAATTTTAAAGAAACGTGTGATAAGTGAATGATAAAAAAAAAAAAAATACCTTACATAGTTACATAGTTAGGTTGAAAAAAAGACACAATGCCATGGAAGAGACTATGGCTATCTCATATGATCGCTTGCCTAAAGCCTCGTACACACGATCAGATTTTCCGCCAGGAATTGTGTGATGACAGACTGTTGGCCAGGCCTGTTCGCTCCATTGGACAATTGTCTGATTTTCTTATGTATAATTTGATTTTCTTTTAATATAACTTTTTATTATTATCTGTGTTAATGATTTTGATATTATTTTATTATTTTTTTCCCAACTTCCAAACCCTCCCTTTTATATGTTTTCGCACTTATATTGCTCTTTCCTTCTTTCTTCAAGAAGCCCAGACTTCCGCCAAAACTTCCTTAAAGCGGGATTCTGGCCATAAAAAAAAAAAAAAAAAGAAAAGTCAGCAGCTACAAACTCTGTAGCTGCTGACTTTAAATAAGTACTTACCTGTCCTGGGTGCCCGTGATGTCGGCCGCCCGTGGCCGACCCGTCCTTGCAGCTTCACTGCCAGTTTCCTACTGCACATGTGCGAGCGGCGCGGCGCTCTGTGAATGGCCCTGTGGTGTTCTGGGAAGACACACAGTTCCCAGAAGACAACAGGACCGCTCACCGAGGAGCAGAAGACGCCGCGGAAAAGGAAGAGGCAGATTAGGAAGACTGCCTAGCAACAAGGGTTTAGGTAAGTTTAAAACATTTTTTTTTTTCAAATGTTTTTTTTTTTTTTTTTTTTTTAGGATTTTTGGTGTATTTTTTTTTTTTCAGGGTGGCCCTCCACTTTAAAATTCATTTAATGTCATCTCTTGCTTACAATCATCCACTATTACCTATAAGTATTTTTCTATGTTCTTTTCATTATACATTGCATGTGTATACTTGTATTCTCTTAAAACCTTTCAATAAAATATATTGGGAAAAAAGACACAAGTCCAACCAAATTAAAAAAAATAAAAAAATAAAAATAAAAAAAATAAAAAAAATTTATACAATCCCATATACACAATCCTATACCCACAGTTCCCTGTAATAATAAACTAATAATAAAATATTGAAACATTAAATTAAACTCCGATTGGTGGCTATATCCAGCAATCCAATTTTATCTCTCCGTTTTACTTTTCTCTCATGGTTTATGAGAATTGATTTTGTCTCAGCATTCCCCAAGCAAGGATGTTTTTATGTTTGCAAATATAAAATGCAGTCAGGAATACAAGGACCACACAACAGGTTCCTATACAGAATAATTTTTTTCTCCTGCTGTCTGTCGCCATCTGGTGGAGGCCAGTTGAGCTACAGTTAAAACAGAGAGGTGGATTTGCATTATATGACATAGACAGAGTGCATATTACTATTTCATTGCTTAGGGAGACGTGTCATCCTTCTGTTTTTATAACCCTAAGCACACCTGGCACTGAACGTGCGTCTTTATGTAATCCGTCTTGCACAATACATTATTACATTTATGAGAAGTCAGTAATGAGAACACACAGGGACACTTTATGCAATATACATTTATTTTCCAGATCTCATCCCGCTTCTGACACACAAAGCTGCTGTGTTTATTGACATACTCAGAGCAACCACCACGTGACACACAAAAAATATGGATGTTAAACCCCCGTTCACACTGAATGCAGCTTTGAAATCGCGCCGCAGTACAGTGCAATCTCATCAACAGCTTGCCGACATCCGTGCGATTTCATGTAAGTTGCACCTGTAACCGCGAAAAATAGTGCTGAAACTATCAAATGGCACTTGAAATCGCACTTATTAGGACAATGCCATAGAAAGACATTAGATGCGACTTCAGGTGCGATTTGTAAACCGCATGTTGCACCTGATGTCACACCAGTGTGAAGGGGGGGGGGCCCTAAGAGACGTAAGATTTGCTGACAGTGCAGCCACATCTAACAAAATACGTACAAACAAGGCCAAGGATAAATCCAAGGGAAAAACCAAACTCAAAGTGGTGTTCCGGCTGAAATTATACTTTTTAAATAAAAATACCCCTATAATACACAAGCTTAATGTATTCTAGTAAAGTTAGTCTGTAAACTAAGGTCTGTTTTGTTAGTTTATAGCAGTAGTTTGTTATTTTATAAACTTACAGCAGGCCGTGGCCATCTTAAGTGTGGGCATCTGAAGCCAGACTGTATTTCTTCCTGGATCTCATCCTTGCAGATCATCTCGCACATGCTCAGTGCAGCACAAGCAGTGTAATAGGTTTCAGGTCAGGTTTCCATAGCAATGGCAGTGTCAGAGGAAGTTGCTGGCCCTTCCCAGAAGGCATTGCAAACAGGAAATGATGCGATGGGCCGCGGCCAGGGAGGAGGAAGTGAAAAATGAATACAGCAGATATACAGTAGGTGCTGAGAAAAATTTTTTTAAAATATCCAATTCGTTTACAGTGCACAGTTTAGTGAGGGATGCTAAAGAGTTGTAAAAGTGGGTAGAACTCCACTTTAACTTACCACCGGCCCACAGACAACCAAATAACCTGTCTAACAGTATGCATTAAAAGCAGGGGGTTTAGTCTGCACACATTTGCAAGTGCATGCGTAAGCCACAGAGCCTCGTCAAGGCACCCTGGTATCTGTGGTACCTAACACTAACTTATAAGTGTCCCCACAGTGGAGGCACATGGATTCTGATGGATAGGTGAGAGCAGGTGGACTGAAGGGGAGCCCACCCCTTCTTAAAGGTACAGGGGCACGCTGAACACCCAGCCTATAGCACACTGGCTGCAAAGGTGTCAGTGCGTTGCCTGACCAAAAAACACGACAGTGATATAAAAAGATGCCACTTGCTCTCATCTATAGCTGGCTATCGCAGTAAGAAGCATTGGAAGGCTAACAACGGGTACAGACAAAGGCCAAGGATAAATCCAAGGGAAAAACCAAGCTTAACTTACTGACCAGCTCGCAGACAACCAAATAACCTGTCTAACAGTATGCGTTAAAAGCAGGGGTTTAGTCTGCACATATTTGCAAATGCATGCGTAAGCCACAGAGCCTCGTCAAGGCTCTATCTATAGAATACTCCTGAAGATTGCTATCCACTTAAAGCGGAACTTCAGTCATTTTTCCAACTTTCCATCTATTAAATCTTCTGCTCTTGTTGTTTCAACTTTGGATAGTAAAACTTGTTTTTCTGTCAGTAAATACCTTATACAGCCCACTTCTTGTTTCTTGTCTGGTTATTAGCCTAGGCTTATGACATCAAACACAGCTCTTTCTCTCACTCTAGTGAGAGTTTGTCAGGAAGGGAGGGGGGATGAGTCATAAGAGGGCCAATGAGAGCTGCAGAGCTGGAGGTGTGTCTGTGTAAATCCAGGAAGTGAACAGGCAGCAGCTTCTTCGCTTCTTCTGCCCACAGTTAAGCGGAGGGAGATTTCCGCAGCATATTTGGCAAGTACAGAATCACAGTATATATAAAATAATATGCAAAGTGGTTGGAGGGAAGCTTGAGAATGGCAAAGATGTTTTTATTACAAATTATGTGAGCAATTATGCAGTTCCTCACAAAAAAAAAAAATGTCCCTTTAAGGCCGGAGGGCGAAAGTGATGTTTGACGTTGTTTCGGTCCTCCAAGGGCATAGAGTCACGTGGGTGCCATCTTGCCCTCACTCGACTTCCTGCCCATCTATCCCAGGAATCGGATCATTTCCGCCACTGCCGAAGGGGTCGGGGGGGGGACCTCTCCCACTGCCCATAAAAGTGATCTTGCGGCGAATCCACTGCTGAGATCACTTTTATGTGAAAGTGGATCACCGACCAGGTGAAAAATACTGGGGTTATGGCAGCTATCTGCTGCCATAACAATGGTATTTAACGTTAAAGTAGCGACTTATATCTATGGTGGGCGGTCCCAAAGTGGTTAAAGCAGTATAAGCCCTCGTTCATATTGACTGCGGCCATTTCAGACGAAGTCACACAATTTCAAAGCCGCATGTCAGTGCAACTTCATGTGTGACTTGGAAGACATGTGTGTGTCCTCATGCACAGATGTCTACTGCTTTAACCACTTCAGCCCTGGAAGATTAGGCTGCTCAATGACCAGAGCACATTTCACAATTTGGCACTGCTCTGCTTTAACTGGTAATTGCGCGGTCATGCAATGTTGTACCCAAGCGAAATTTGTGTCCTTTTTTATCACAAATAGAGCTTTTTTTTATGGTATTTGATTGCCTCTTTGATTTTGATTTTTTGTGATATAAATGGAAAAAGACCGAAAATTTAAAAAAAAATTAGATTTTCTACTTTTTGTTATAAGAAAAATCCAATAAACTAAATTTTAGTCATACATTTAGGCCAAAATGTAGCCCCCCCCCCCAAATGACGCCATTTTAAAAAGTAGACACCCCAAGGAAATTGCTGAGAGGCTTGTTGAGCCCATTGAATATTTTATTTTTTGTCACAAGTGATTGAAATATGACAAAAAATAAATAAAAAATTACACAAAGTTGTCAGTAAATGATCTATTGTTCACACATGCCATGGTTATATGTGGAATTACACCCCAAAATACATTCTGCTGCTTCTCTTTTTTTTTTTCTTTGCACAAAGTTGTCATTAAATGATATATTGCTCGAACATGCCATGGGCATATGTGAAATTACACCCCAAAATACATTCTGCTGCTTCTCCGCGTACGGGGATACCACATGTGTGGGACTTTTTGGGAGCCTAGCCGTGTACAGCACCCCAAAAACCAATCACCGCCAGGCGTAAATTTTTGATTACCCTCCTCACTACCTATCACAGTTTCGAAGGCCATAAAGATGGCACATAAAGATGGCACAACCCCCCCCCCCAAATGACCTCATTTTGAAAAGTAGACACCCCAATGTATTTGCTGAGAGGCATGGTGAGTATTTTGCAGCTCTCATTTGTTTTTGAAAATGAAGAAAGACATTTTTTTTTTTTTTCAATTTTCAAAACTTTGTGACAAAAAGTGAGATCTGCAAAATACTCAACATGCCCTTCAGCAAAAAGCTTGGGGTGTCTACTTTTCAAAATGGGGTCATTTGGGGGGGGGGGGAGTGGTTGTGCTATATTGGCATTTCATGGCCTCAAAAACTGTGATAGGTAGTGAGGAGTGAAATGAAAAATTTACGCCCTTAGAAAGCCTGAAGGCA
Source organism: Aquarana catesbeiana (assembly GCF_042186555.1). Taxonomy (NCBI): domain Eukaryota; kingdom Metazoa; phylum Chordata; class Amphibia; order Anura; family Ranidae; genus Aquarana; species Aquarana catesbeiana. The sequence goes on along the minus strand of NC_133331.1, from coordinate 52,215,326 downwards.
GTGATTGGTTTTCGGGGTCCTGTATCCCCAAACTCAGGAGAAGCAGCAGAATTTATTTTGGGGTGTAATTTAACATATGCCCATGGCATGTTTGAGCAATATATCATTTAGTGACGACTTTGTGATTTTCCCGCAACTTGTGGCAAAATATAAAATATTCCATGGACTCAACATGCCTATCAGCAAATAGCTTGGGGTGTCTACTTTCCAAAAAGGGGTAATTTGGGGGGTTTTGAACTGTCTTGGCATTGTATGCACAACATTTAGAAGCTTATGTCGCACATCACCCACTCTTCTAACCACTTGAAGACAAAGCCCTTTCTGACACTTTTTGTTTACATGAGAAAATATTTTTTTTTGTAAGAAAATTACTCTGAACCCCCAAACATTATATATTTTTTTTTAAAGCAAAGGCCCTACAGATTAAAATGGTGAGTGTTGCATTTTTTGTTTTTCACACAGCATTTGCGCATTGATTTTTTCAAATGCACTAAAACACGCTATATTGCCCAAATGTTTGATGAAATAAAAAAGATGATCTTATGCCGAGTACATGGATACCAAACACAACATGCTTTAAAATTGCGCACGAACCTGCAGTGGGGACAAACTACATACATTTTTAAAAGCCTTTACAGGTTACCACTTTAGATTTACAGAGGAGGTCTACTGCTAAAATTACTGCCCTCGATCTGACCTCCGTGGTGATACCTCACATGCATGGCGCAATTGCAGTTTACATATGACAGCAGACCAACTCTTGCATTCGCCCTTGCGCGTAAGCAAGGGGGGACAGGGGTGTTTTGGTTTTTTTTTTTATTATTATTTATTTTGCTTTTTTTTCTTTTTTTTAATCATTTTTATTGTTATCTCAGGGAATGTAATGCAATAGTTAGTGACAGGTACTCTTTTTTGAAAAAATTGGGGTCTATTAGACCCTAGACCTCTCCTCTGCCCTCAAAGCATCTGACCACACCAAGATCGGTGTGATAAAATGCTTTCCCTATGGCGCTGTTTATATCCGGCGAAACCTAAGTCATGAAATGCTCGTAGCTTCCGGTTTCTTAGGCCATAGAGATGATTGGAGCCGTTCTGGTCTTTGATCAGCTCTATGGTCAGCTGGTGGAACCACCAGTTGCATTATCGGGTTCCCTGTTGGGACAGGAGAGTTAGAGAAGACCACGGAAGAAGGTAGGAGGGAGAGATGTTCCCTCCCACTGCTTGTAAAAGCAGTCTAGAGGCTAATTAGCCACTAGGATTGCTTTTACATGAAAGCCGACCGCTGGCTGAAAAGAATGATACCAAGATGATACCTAAACCTGCAGGCATCATTCTGGTATAACCACTCAAAGTCCAGCAACATACCAGTACGTCGCTGGTCCTTGTTGGGCATACATTGTAATGTTCTTTTTTTCATGCAGCCTGTGGACTGAACGAAAAAAAGAGATTGATCGGTGGGTATGCCCACCACTGGAATACCGCCCTTCATCCACCCACTTCTAATGATGGGCATACATGCACCATTTTTTTTTTTACCTGTGGTGGTGAAATCACCTCCTACAGCGCTGGAGTCGCTGATTAATGTATCGTGGGAGCAAACGCTGTTGCTGTCAATATAAATAAATCAGTGCTACAGCTGAATGGCGTACCTGCTAAGCAAATGGTTAACAATAAAACAAAGTAACATTACAGTATAACAGTAAGACTTACCATACCTGCAAAACAAATACAATAAAACATAGTAAAAATAAAACATTTTTTAATGCAATCTGTGCCTAAAAAATATATGCCAAAGCATGGTTGCAATCCGCCCCTAATGTTAGGAGCAAATCGATCCTCCACCCCTGCCCCCATGCTTCGAAATATATGGTCTTTTTTTTTAACTGGTGGTGAAATCACCTTTGACATCGCTGGAGTCACGGCTTTACATATCGTGGGAGCAAACGCTGTTGCTGTCAGAATAAATAAACCCATGCTGCAGCTGAATGGCGTACCTGCTAAGCAAATGATGGTTAATAATAAAACAAAGTAACATTACAGTATAACATACCATACCTGCAAAGCAAATGCAATAAAACGTAGTAAAAATAAAACAGATTTTATTTTTGGCTTTTTTATTTTATATATTTTTGTGTTTTTGTGTGTGGTTTTTTTTTGTCACTTTTTTCACTTTTACAAAAACTGTAAACTGAACGTTGCAGATTAGGGTCTCTCAAAATGTGATGGCCATCTCATCTTTCGAGAACCTGTGTTAGCGTGCCCTAGGACTGTGTAGTGCTGTACCCTACGCTAATACTCCACTAGTGTGTGGTAGCATTTGAAACAGTCACCGATGCACAGACCAGGTTGGTCAGGACAGGAGGAACAATAAAAGCGGGTGTCACGCCTAAATCCGCATTTTCTGCAGACACAACATCTTCTTTGGGGTGTTCTTTGGGTAGGGGTACCAGGAAGGACATATACGGAAAATGCCTCTCATGCAGCCGGCTCACTGCATTTGCGTTGGGAAGGTGGGCCATAGCACCGTCTGGAAACAGAAGGGCTGTGACAATCTCTTCCTGGAATTTTAGGAAGGATCCAGTTCGTCCTGAAGCTTTGAATAGCACAAAAGTGTTTAGCAGAGCCAATTGAAATAAGTATAAAGACACTTTTTTGTACGAGCGTATGGCCTTACAGGCAATTAGGTACGGCGCCAACAACTGGTCGTTGGGGTCCACCCCTCCCATGTTAAGGTTGTATTCGTGGACACAGAGGGGTTTCCCCACAACACCAGTCACCGTAGGAATTTGGACTGTCGTATCTGCGTGAAAGGAGGACAGAACGAAAACATTCCATGAATCCCTCCACTTCACTGCTAACAAATTATTACACTTCAAGCAGGCTCTCTCCCCCATCTAAGTCGGGATTCTACAAGCCATTGGGGGAAGTCCCTGCGATTAGATCGCACGGTGCCACATGCACCAATTCCATAATCAAAAAGGTGACTAAAAAGTGGCACGCTCGTGTAATAATTGTCCACGTACAAGTGGTACCCCTTTCCGAATAAGGGTGACACCAAGTCCCACACAGTCTTACCAGCGCTCCTTATGTAGTCTGGGCAGTTCTCCTGCTCCACGTGACTATCTTCTCCCTCATAAACCATAAAACTATATGCATAGCCTGTTGCCCTGTCACAGAGCTTATATATCTTGACCCCATATCTGGCACGCTTGCTGGGAAGATACTCTTTGATAGACAAGCGGCCAGAAAACATAATCAGGGACTCATCAACGCAGACTTGATTGGGCGTAAACAAGGCTGCAAACTGTTGGTTGAAGTGGTTTACGAGGGGCCGAATTTTGTAAAATCCAGGGTCACCCCGAGGATGACAAAGTTCATTATCATTGAAGTGCATGAACCGCAAGATCTGCTTGTATCGTGTCCTGGTCATGGAGGCAGAGAACACGGGCATATGGTGAATTGGGTCAGTGGACCAATATGACTGCAACTCACTCTTTTTAGTTATGCCCATGAGGAGGGATAGGCCCAGGAAAGTCTTAAATTCGGAGACCGTAATAGGTCTCCAATCTCTGGCAAGGGTCAACTGGGGATTAGCGGCGATGAATTGACCAACATACAAATTGCTTTGGTCCACAATAGATCTATAGAGATCTTACGTGAAAAACAGCAAATAAAAATCAAGTGACGTAAAAATCAACTGTTTCCACCTTCCAGGTTGGCCAGTGAATGGGGGAAGTCCGGGTGCTGCAGAAGTGGTGGGCATCCAATTAGGATTGGCAAATGCAGCAGGAAGGGCACTATGGGCTTGACGGGCCTGTGTTTGTCTTCTTCTTGGTGGCTGTGGGACACTACTCGTGCTAGCCACCTCACTAGCTTGAACTGCACTTATGGGACTCGCCACGTCACCAAGTGTTACTGCGGTGCTCGATGTACTACCAGGATGTACTAGGCCGCTGGTGCTTGCCAGTTCACCAGAAGGATGAGCAGCACTAGTACTAGCTCTCTGCCCCATACGAGAGCCCTGCGGTTCTTGCACCTCAACGACAGCAGACGAATGGGGTCGGGTACGCCTGACCTTGGCAGGGACCATTACTCCGTCGTCAGAGCTATCTGTCAGGGCGCCGCTGCTGTCTACCGGTTCGTATTCTGAGCCTGAATCTGACAGGTGGGTGACTTCCTCTTCACTATATGTCATGCTCAGAAACATGTAGGCCTCTTCACTACTGTACCTTCGATTTGACATTTTGGTCTCTAAATTTACTGGTACAGTAGTGAGACTCACAGGAAAAAGAGCTCCTGACTGTCAATGACTGCTTCAAGCGCTATAAAAAAAAGTGTTAAGCCCTGTACACAGGGTCAGACATTGATCGGACATTCCGACAACAAAATCCGTGGATTTTTTCCGACTTATGTTGGCTCAAACTTGTCTTGCATACACATGGTTGGACAAAGTTGTCGGAAAATCCCATCGTTCTGAACGTGGTGACGTAAAACACGTACCTCGGGACTATAAACGGGGCAGTAGCCAATAGCTTTCCTCTCTTAATTTATTCTGAGAATTCGTGGCACTTTGTGCGTCGGATTTGTGTACACACGATCTGAATTTCCGACAACGGATTTTGTTGTCGGAAAATTTTATAGCAAGCTCTCAAACTTTGTGTGTCGGAAATTCCTATGGAAAATGTGTGATGGAGCCTACACACGGTCGGAATTTCTGACAACAAGGTCCTATCACACATTTTCCGTCGGAAAATCATATCGTGTGTACAAGGCATTAGCGTTCGCAGGGATCAGGCCTGACTCTGCAAATGCTGCAGTTATATGTGTTGTGTTTTTGTAAGTGACAGTGATCAGTCGATACTGCACTTGGGTAGGTGGGCTGGGCTGGGCTGGGCGGAGGGGCTAAACGCAGGTGCTAGCAGGTATCTGGGCTGATTCCGCTAACTCTGCGTTTTTGGGAACCCTAAACTATTGGGCATGCTAATATAGTTCTGATCAGATCAAAGATATCGATCCGTTCAGACACTATACTACTAAGGGAGGTGTATGGTGTGGGTGTTAGCGCTACTGGCACTAATCTGACGCTGCCTGGGGCGACGCAGACCCTGACTGACGCTAAAACCTAGCTGATATCACCCGCCGGGCAATCAGGGGGTTAAATCTTTATTGGGTAATATACGGCGGGTGCCCTGATGCTATAATAAACTAACTAACCAGTGTCACCCGTAACACTAATACAGTGATCACTGGTGATAGGGGGTGAAAGGGTTAACTAGGGGGAAATCAGGGGGTTAAAACCTTTATTAGGTAACATACGGGGGTACCTGACACTATAAAGACCTGACGGTGAAACTAATCATCTAACTGGCTAACTAGCGTCACCCGTGACACAAATACGGCGATCAGAAAAGAGATTGATTAGTAACACTGGTGACAGGGGGTGAAAGAGTTAACTGGGGGGTGATAAAGGGGTTAAACCTTTATTAGGGGGGTTTAGGGGGTTACCCTAGACCTAATGGGGCCTACTACTAACTGCCCTAACATTTCAGTCACAGATGACACCTATGCAGTGATCAGTGAAAAATCTGAAAACTGCAATTGGTGACACAGTGACACTGACAGGGAGTGAAGGGGTTAACTGGGGGCAATCGGAGGGTGGAAAGTGTACCTATGTGTACTGTGTTAGTGTAGTGTTGGTGCAACTCACGATAAGACGTCTTCTCTCCTCTCACTGGAATTGAAAAGACTCCACGAGGAGAGACGACATCACTTCCCCCCGTCTGTGACAGGGGAAGGTTTCCATTCGTTAGGACCGATCAGCAGGTCCAGGCCAGAAAACATTGGCCGGGACCTGAGGACTGATCGGTCCTCTAACGAATCCGACCACTGCGGACCCGGGGGGAGGGAGGGATGTACAGGTACGCCCATTTGCCCACCCATGCTGTTCTAATGACGTACATCGGCGTGCCGCGGTCGGCAAATGGTTAAACCAAAAACCACACATTTAATATATTGCAGCTTACCAATTCTTAAATGTGGGGGCTGCATTAGTTTGCATTTGCTTTATTCTGACCTGGTGAACCAGTAAGTCTGATGTTTTTCAAGAAGAACGAGCTGTCCTGCCAATGTAGCAGTTGGAGGGTTGAGACAAACCATTTACCACTGACAGGATTGCTTACAATGATCCACTTTTATAAGAAAAAAAGTCACTGTGCAGCAGGAAAAAAAGCTCACCCTGTGCCTTTTCCTATACTAAGCAGCTGAACACATATGGATTTATTCACATGAATCCCATATAGAATATCCACAACATAATTAGGCTACATTCGTACAGACAATAGTGTGCAGATAGTTTGCTCCAATCACTGGGCGTGCAACCCTACCTCTGCAGCCAGGTTCTGAGCTCCCCCCCCTTTCCCCTTTTCCTCCCTCCCTTCCCTTTTGTTTCCCCTTTTCCTCCCTCCCTTCTCTTTACTTCTTCTCCCCCCCCCTCTCCCATTTGTTCCCCCCCTCCCCCCAATTCTCTGCCTCCTCACTTTCTTTTCCTCTTTTTTTCTTTTCCTTCTTTTTCTCTGTTTCTTTTTTTTATTTATATTTATTATTAGTATTATTTTTATATTTATTTTTATTTTATCTGCCTAGATGGGCGGGGCCAGCCGGCATCATCCGTTTCCATGACATCCGCAGCCCCGACACTGCAGCGCCCCCTGTTACTTGGTCACCGCCGCCGCATCATGCACGGGCAGCCGGTGATGACTGCTGTAATCTGAGCTGACCTGCAAACATTTACCCCACACGGGTGCCGATCTGTGTCAGGCCAGGGTTTGCCATCGTCATGCATCTCCATGGCATCGGCGGCCCTACAGCATCCCCATTGCCTGGTTACTTCCGCCGCATTGCGCATGCGCGATTGTGATGTGCAACCACTGATCCCTGCAGTGGCGCAGATCAATATGTAGATCGTGCGATGCATATTGATGTTCCCTAGCAATGGGCCCGTCCCTACAGTGACTCAGGATCCACAATATCAAATCCTATATGACAATACACAGGTAGTGTCAGTGCTTTTTTGTGTAAACCCCTTCTTCTCATACGTTTTTTGAATCTGTGTAATTATGCTAACTTTTTGAGTCTTTTTGGCAGGATTTGTGACATCATACTTATCTGGGGGTGGGAGGAGCTATGGTTTTCTTTCTTTTCTAAATGGTTGATGGTTATTTAAATTCTTTTCACTGTTACCCCACGTTTATCACATGTCTGACAAAGGCGTCCTGCGTGACTCTGAAACGTTGCACTTTTCTTGTGGTGTGATCATGCATTAAACTACCCGTTTGGACGCCACTTTGTGGCGATTCTTGGTGTGCTGGCAAATATCTACTTTGCAACCCCACCTCTGGACGCAGCAACACTCTATGCCAGTGATGGCGAACCTTCGCACCCCAGATGATTTGGAACTACATTTCCCATGATGCTTAACTAAACTGCAGAGTGCATGAGCATCATGGGAATTGTAGTTTCAAAACATCTGGGGTGCCAAGGTTCGCCATTACTGCTCTATGTTATGGCCACGTGCAAACTGGCCGATTAGCTGCAATCATTATGTATGCGGCTGGAACTCCACAGTAACTCCAGCCCTTGACACTGTCTGTGTTCAGGGTCGGTCAGAGGCTCTATTTGCATATAACCAGATGAGTGGTCACATACCAACAATGGCAGCGCTGGCCATTGATTTGTAAAGAGTATAAATCTGACAGCTGCTGCTGGTCTACTGATTCTCACCAGCTGTCGCTCCTCAGAGGCATGGTGGGGGGATAGCACTTGGAGCGTCCATACCGCAGACACTTCTCAACTCAATTCATGTTCAGTCACAGTAGCACAGTATGAATGGTTGCTAAGATGCCATTAGCTGTTGCAGCTGTCAAAGCAAACCAAGTTACATCCCCCACCCCATTCAGCTGCCAGCTGGGAGATTCAGATCACTATCAAACATGGTCAATGCCATATTTGGGTAATGATCTAATCTAGCATCCTTGCCTTTTACTGTACATTCAGCTGCGGACCAAGCCAACCATTGCTAGGAAGCCAGTGGCTGCCAGCATCCTAGCAACCACAAGCCCTGTGCAGAAAGCTGTCACATTCATGACAGTTTCCCAGTACACAATGCCTATTCTGAGCACTGGTGTCCCTCTGTATGCCAACTCTCAGTTGGTCTTCTCTACTACATATTTGCGTGTCTGAGAACTGACGGCAATTGTTTTAATCTGTTCCAACCATAGAGACAGATTCTCAAAGTGCCAGAAATAAGAACTATCTGAATTTTGGTGCACATGTCGGACCTTCCACAACAATTGTTGCAATGCTTATCTGATTTAGGTGCCGTCCATTTCAAAGGGGCCAAACCAGAAAAAGTGTTGTAACTCCTTCACAGCACAAATCTCCCCTGACAGCTACTGTATTCTGATAGCTGGCCCCCCGAGGCTGCCAAAAATCCTGAACAGTGGCTGCACCTGATCGGATTGCAGCTGCTGCTCGTCCACCTGGTTTAGGGCCCATTCATACTAAAATGTTGTGCAGGGAACCTGCATTCTGTGCAATCGCACTGTCCTTGCGATCTGCAGCGGGTATCAGAGCAAAATTAATGACACCCCAAATGCAGGTCGCAAATGCAGTGCGTTTGCCCACACCAGATCGCATGGTACCTAAGTATCATATGATCTGTTTGTAGTGCGTTTCCAAAAGTACTTTTGGTGGGGTGCAGTGCAATTTCAGAAATTTCACTGCACAGAACTGCATGCAAAACGCACAGGAACATGTAATGGGATCCTGTGCGATTCACATGCAAATCTTAGTGTGAATGGACCCCGACAGATCAAAGGATGTAAAGCTCTTAGCTTTGTGAATAGAGCCTAAGGCTCCATTCAACCCTTAGGCATTTGGAATCACAGGTGGAATAGCTATGATTCTGCCTGCGAATTCAGAATCGGGGCAAAACCTGGGATGCAATTGCGATGCCATTACTTATTAATGGCACCCCAATCGCGGTGCGATTTTGCCTCGATTGGTGGGCAAAATTGCAACATGCTATGCTGTCACCCAAAAGAAGCTCCTGCTCCTTTTTGAGCGGCAAGCTTTGCGCGTTGTGATTTTGACGTGATTGCAGCGCGATTTATCGCCCACCAATCATTTCCTTTTCCAAAACAAACTAGAGATGCAAAATACTCACCATTCCTCTTAGCAAATACCTTGGGGTGTCTACTTTCCAAAATATGGTCATTTGGGGGTTTTTGTGCTATCTGGGCATTTCATGGCCTCCGAAACTGTGATAGCTAGTGAGCAGTGAAATCACCATTTTACACCCTTAGAAAGCCTGAAGGCGGTGATTGGTTTTTGGGGTCCTGTACACGGCTAGGCTCCCAAAAAGTCCCACACATGTGGTATCCCCATATGCGGAGAAGCAGCAGAATGTATTTTGGGGTGTAATTTCACATATGCCCATGGCATGTTCGAGCAATATATCATTTAATGACAACTTCGTGCAAAGAAAAAAAAAAAGAAAGCTTGTAATTTTCCCGAAACTTGAGGCAAAATATAAAATATTCCATGGACTCAACATGCCTCTCAGCACATAGCTTGGGGTGTCTACTTTCCAAAATGGGGTCATTTGGGGGGTCTTGTGCTATCTTGACATTCAAGGGCCTCTGAAACTGTGGTAAGTGAAAGTACATAGATACCAAACACGACATGTTTTAAAATTGCGCACAACCGTGCAGTGGCGACAAACTACATACATTTTTAAAAGCCTTTAAAAGCCTTTACAGGTTACCACTTTAGATTTACAGAGGAGGTCTACTGCTAGAATTACTGCCCTCGATCTGACGTTCATAGTGATACCTTACATGCATGGTGCAATTGCTGTTTACATACAACACGAGACCGACGCTTGCGTTCACCTTTGCACGTGAGCACGAGGGGACAGGGGTGCTTTATTTTTATTTTTAATTATTTATTTTCCTTTTTTTTTATTTTTACAATGTTCCTTTCATTTTTTATTTTTTTTAATAATTTTTATTGTTAGCACAGGGAATGTAAATATCCCCTATGATAGCAATAGGTAATTATGGGTACTCTTTTTTTTTAAATTTGGGCGCAATTAGACTCTAGATATCCCTCCTGCCCTCAAAGCATCTGACCACACCAAGATCGGTGTGATAAGATGCTTTCCCAATGGTGCTGTTTATATCCAGGGAAACCAAAGTCACTAATAACTACTCAATACCAGTACGTCGCTGGTCCTTGTTGGGCATATATTGTAATGTTCTATTTTTGCATGCAGCATGTGGGCTGAACGAAAAAAAGAGATCGGTTGGTATGCCCACCATTAGAACACCGCCCTGCATCCACCCACTTCTAATGATGGGCATACGTGCACTGTTTTTTTTTTTTTTTTTTTTAACTGTGGTGGTGAAATCACCTCCTAAAGCGCTGGAGTCGCTGATTTACATATCGTGAGAGCAAACGCTGTTGCTGTCAAGATACATAAATCAGTGCTTCAGCTGAATGGCGTGCCCTAAAAGCAAACAACGGTAACAATAAAACATCAACTCAATAAAACAACAACAATCTGTGCCAAAAAAAGAGTAAAAAATATATGCCAAAGCATGGGGGCAATCCGCTCCTAATGTTAGGGGCAAATCGCCCCCCCCACCCCACCCCCATGCTTTGGCATGTATGCTCTTTTTTTTTTTTTTTTTTTATCTGTGGTGATGAAATCACCTCCTACAGCGCTGGAGTCGCTGATTTACGTATCGTGAGAGCAAACGCTGTTGCTGTCAAGATAAATAAATCAGTGCTTCAGCTGAATGGCCTACCTGAAAAGCAAACAACGTTAACAATAAAACATGAACTCAATAAAACAACAATCTGTGGCAAAAAAAAAAAAAAAAGAGTAAAAAATTTATGCCGAAGCATGGGGACAATCCACCCCTAATGCTAGGGGCAAATCGCCCCGACCCCCATGCTTTGGCATATATGCTCTTTTTTTTAACCTGTGGTGGTGAAATCACCTCCTATGGCACTGGAGTCGCTGATTTACATATCGTGAGAGCAAACGATGTTGATGTCAAGATAAATAAATCAATGCTGCAGCTGAATGGCGTACCTGAAAAGCAAATAACGTTAACAATAAAACATTACATCAATAAAACAACAATCTGTGCCAAAAAAAAAGAGTAAAAAATTTATGCCGAAGCATGGGGGCGATCTGCCCCTAATGCTAGGGGCAAATCGCCCCGACCCCCATGCTTTGGCATATATGCTCTTTTTTTTAACCTGTGGTGGTGAAATCACCTCCTACAGCGCTGGAGTCACTGATTTACATATCATGAGAGCAAACGATGTTGATGTCAAGATAAATAAATCAATGCTGCAGCTGAATGGCGTACCTGAAAAGCAAATAACGGTAACAATAAAACATTACATCAATAAAACAACAACAATCTGTGCCAAAAAAAAAGAGTAAAAAATTTATGCCGAACCATGGGGGCAATCTGCCCCTAATGCTAGGGGCAAATCGCCCCGACCCCCATGCTTTGGCATATATGCTCTTTTTTTTAACCTGTGGTGGTGAAATCACCTCCTACAGCGCTGGAGTCGCTGATTTACATATCGTGAGAGCAAACGATGTTGATGTCAAGATAAATAAATCAATGCTGCAGCTGAATGGCGTACCTGAAAAGCAAATAACGGTAACAATAAAACATTACATCAATAAAACAACAATCGGTGCCAAAAGAAAAGAGTAAAAAATTTATGCTGAAGCATGGGGGCAATCTGCCCCTAATGCTGGGGCAAATCGCCCCGACCCCCATGCTTTGGCATATATGCTCTTTTTTTTAACCTGTGGTGGTGAAATCACCTCCTACAGCGCTGGAGTCGCTGATTTACATATCGTGAGAGCAAACGATGTTGATGTCAAGATAAATAAATCAATGCTGCAGCTGAATGGCGTACCTGAAAAGCAAATAACGGTAACAATAAAACATTACATCAATAAAACAACAATCGGTGCCAAAAAAAGAGTAAAAAATATATGCCAAAGCATGGGGGCAATCCGCTCCTAATGTTAGGGGCAAATCGCCCCCCCCACCCCACCCCCATGCTTTGGCATGTATGCTCTTTTTTTTTTTTTTTTTTTATCTGTGGTGATGAAATCACCTCCTACAGCGCTGGAGTCGCTGATTTACGTATCGTGAGAGCAAACGCTGTTGCTGTCAAGATAAATAAATCAATGCTGCAGCTGAATGGCGTACCTGAAAAGCAAATAACGGTAACAATAAAACATTACATCAATAAAACAACAATCGGTGCCAAAAGAAAAGAGTAAAAAATTTATGCTGAAGCATGGGGGCAATCTGCCCCTAATGCTGGGGCAAATCGCCCCGACCCCCATGCTTTGGCATATATGCTCTTTTTTTTAACCTGTGGTGGTGAAATCACCTCCTACAGCGCTGGAGTCGCTGATTTACATATCGTGAGAGCAAACGATGTTGATGTCAAGATAAATAAATCAATGCTGCAGCTGAATGGCGTACCTGAAAAGCAAATAACGGTAACAATAAAACATTACATCAATAAAACAACAATCGGTGCCAAAAGAAAAGAGTAAAAAATTTATGCTGAAGCATGGGGGCAATCTGCCCCTAATGCTGGGGCAAATCGCCCCGACCCCCATGCTTTGGCATATATGCTCTTTTTTTTAACCTGTGGTGGTGAAATCACCTCCTACAGCGCTGGAGTCGCTGATTTACATATCGTGAGAGCAAACAATGTTGATGTCAAGATAAATAAATCAATGCTGCAGCTGAATGGCGTACCTGAAAAGCAAATAACGGTAACAATAAAACATTACATCAATAAAACAACAATCTGTGCCAAAAAAAAAAGAGTAAAAAATTTATGCCGAACCATGGGGGCAATCTGCCCCTAATGCTAGGGGCAAATCGCCCCGACCCCCATGCTTTGGCATATATGCTCTTTTTTTTAACCTGTGGTGGTGAAATCACCTCCTACAGCGCTGGAGTCGCTGATTTACATATCGTGAGAGCAAACGATGTTGATGTCAAGATAAATAAATCAATGCTGCAGCTGAATGGCGTACCTGAAAAGCAAATAACGGTAACAATAAAACATTACATCAATAAAACAACAACAATCTGTGCCAGAGTCGCTGATTTACATATCGTGAGAGCAAACGATGTTTACGTTCTGTTATCTTCTCCGGTTAGTCCCTCTTTGCTCTCATTCTCTCCTCCCTTCTTCCCATTCCTTTTATTTCATCTTCATTTCCTTATTTTGCTTCTCTCTCTCCTGGTCTTCTTTTGCCTTCTGTTCTCTCTCCATCTTTTCTCTCCACCTCTTTGCTCTGACTCGCTCCTCCCTGACCTTCTCCTCTTCTCGCATCCTTATTTCTCTCCTCCTCTCCTCTGTTGGCATGCATTTTGCCCTCAACCACTTTGCTCTCACCCGCTCGTCCCGTTTTTTCTCCTCCTCTGTTACCCTTATTTCTCTCTTCCTTTCCTCCTCTTCATTCTTTCTATCCCTGGCAACCTTTGCCAACTCCTCCCTGAATAATATCATGTCTCTCTCCTTAGCTTTTCTTACCCGCCTCCATCTCGCTTCCCTTGTTAATTTATACCAGTATAACTCTTTTCCGTCATCTTTACATTCGCCACTGCAGACACATGAGCAAGAGTGCTGTGGAAAAGAAAAGAAAGGGATTTATTAGATTATATAACACACTAGTAACACCTTTCAGCTACATCACACACAGTCTGTCACTTCTGCACTACTTGACATTATTTAATTTATGATATATATGTTTCCCCAAAAATGGCAGTTTTTATAAGGTAGTATTCTCCATAGAAGAGGTCGGCCTGATAGGCGGCTGGGAATTTGGTGTACAATATACAAACCCTTTCTATATGTTCAGCCAGTGTCATGAGTTTAGTACTTTTAGGAGTATAAATGCCAAAGGGGACGATATTACTAGGGGCCCTGAGGGAAGTTGTGATTGACCCCCCCCCCCCCCCACACACACACACACACACACACACACACACACACACACACACACACACACACCATGAGGAAGAATGGTCTCCTGTTACCCAGAGGGCTTTGTTCTTCCTCTAGTCCTAATCTGCTTATTTATGATAGAATGCTAGTTATCTATGGAACTACCTCCTAAGCAGTTTAATTTTAAAGGGTACTTACTTTTTTCATGAACTTCCAAAAAGGTCCTATTAGATAACCCAGGAATGCAAAGGGGTTAATATTACACTGACAATCTGTCTGATTGTTCTCTTTGCTGTTGTCTGTCTCTGGTTCTTCTTTTTGCTCAGCCTCTTCGCTGTTGTCTTTCTCTGGTTCTTCTTTTTGCTCAGCCTCTTCGCTGTTGTCTTTCTCTTGTTCTTCTCTCTGCTCAGCCTCTTCGCTGTTGTCTTTCTCTTCTTCTTCTTCTGTCTGGTTTTCACCGGTCTTTTCCTTCTTTTTCCTTAGTTTTGCCGGCTCCCAGATGTTTTTCACATGCCACATATGATTTTTCCTTACCTCGTCTTCAACCGCTACCTCATACTCCCATTCCATCTTTACGTCCACTACCTCACATGGCTGGAATTCCACCCGTTTTATGTTTGACTCTTTCATTTCATTAATTTTCACCTTTCCTGCCTGTTCCTTAATCAGCCATTCGTCCTCTTCCATTTTCAGCCACTCTTCATTTTCCACCGTTTTTTTTCCCATATCTCTCCAGGCGTAAAAGCAGCCACATATGCAAGCACTCTGTGGAAAAGAAAAGGAAAGAATTCATTAATTGATATAACACACTAGTATCACCTTTCAGCTACATCACAGACAGCCTGTCACTTCTGCACTACTTATCAGTTTAGGACTTTGTCATTTATGGTTTATGTGTTTCCCCAAAAATGATAATTTTTATCAGGAAAATGTCTCCATAGAAGAGGTCGGCCTGATAGGTGGCCGGGAATTCGGCGTACAGTTTAGGAACCCTTTTAGGAGGATAAATGGCGGGGGGGGGGGGGGGGCATTAGTTTACTAATAGCCCTGAGGGAATTTGGAAGGGTCCTTAATGGGACGCCCTGACCAGGCTGAATAACCACTGTTGATAAAGCTAGAAAACTTCCTAATTGCTATTCATTCCCCTAGAACAGTGGTCTCCAAACTGCGGTCCGTGGGTCGGATTCTGCCATTGCCAAGCAACCCCCCCCCCCCCCGCCACCAATTCACTAGGAAAGGAACATTCATTAACCGCTTGCCGACCAGCGCACGCCGATTTACGTCGGTAGAATGGCACTGGCAGGCAAAAGGGCATACAGGTACGTTCCCTTTAAGAAGCGGTGTCTCGAGCGTGCGCGCCGCCGGAAGCCTCGTGACCGCAGACTCGATGTCCGCCAAGTGCCCGCGATCCTGTCACGGAGAGGAAGAACAGGGAGATCCTTTTGTAAACAAAGCATTTCCCCGTTCTGCCTAGTTACAGGACAGTGATCACAGCTCTCTCTCATCGAGAGCTGTGATTACTGTCCTGTGTGTTGAAGTCCAGCCCCCTAACAGTTAGAATCAGTCCCTAGGACACACTTAACCCCTTCACTGTCCCCTAGTGTTTAACCCCTTCACTGCCAGTCACATTTACAAGGTAATCAATGCATTTTAAAAGCAACGATCGCTGTATAAATGACAATGGTCCCAAAAGAGTGTCAAAAATGTCCGATGTGTCCGCCATAATGTCGCAGTCCCAATAAAAATCTCAGATCGCCGCCATTACTACTAAAAAAAAAAATTATAAAAACGCTATAAATCTATCCCCTATTTTGTAGACGCTAAAACTTTTGCGCAAACCAATACGCTTATTGCGATTTTTTTTTTTTTTTTTTACCAAAAATATGTAGAAGAATACATATCGGCCTAAACTGAGGAAAAAAAAAATTTTAATATATTTTTGGGGGATATTTATTATAGCAAAAATGATAAAATAATGCGTTTTTTTTTCCAAATTGACGCTATTCTTTTGTTTATAGCGCAAAAAACAAAAACCGCAGAGGCGATCAAACAACACCAAAAGAAAGCTCTATTTGTGGGGAAAAAAAGGATGTCAATTTTGTTTGGGTACAACGTCGCACGACCGCGCAATTGTCAGTTAAAGCGACGCAGTGCCGAATCGCAAAAAGTGCTCTGGTCAGGAAGGGGGTGAATTCTTCCGGGGCTGAAGTGTTTAAAGATCTGTAATTGAATCCTGGCCAATTTCTTATTGATTGTAATTGTGTGTCCCCACCCCAACCCCATGAGAAGAATGGTCTCCAGCTACCTAGGGGGCTTTGTTCTTCTCCTAGTCCTAAACTACTTGTTTGTGAGAGACTGCTAGTTATCTATAGGACTACCTAAGCAGTATAATTGTATGGGGTACTTACTTTTCCCAGCACCTTCAATACAGGTCCCGTGAGCCAATTCAACCATTCTGTTGGGTTCAGGCTGAAGCCCTTCCAACATGAGTCGGTCTCTTCGTCGTTGTTTTTCTCTTGTACAGGGGGGACGGTGAAGAAGCTGGCACTTAATTTATTCCATTTCTCTTCCTCTTTTTCTTTAGGTGTTTTTGCTTCTTCTCTTCTTTCCCCTCCATTCTCTTTCTTGTCCTCCTCTTCACTCACTTTCTTGTCCTCCTCTTCACCCACCTCAAATATCCATTTGAGCTTTATCTTTCTTCCTCCACGCGTGGGGATCTCCATCTCTCCCCATATCCCCTTTTCAACCTTGTCCTATAAGAAAACAAAAACAAAAACAAAACAAAGGTAAGTAGAAGTACAGATTCTAAAGTTCTACTCATTCTTTTAGATTTGGATAGGGGGGGGGGGGGTTCAAACTTTTGCAAGGTTATTATTGTTCTCTGTGTCCTGACTGGGAAAGATTCCATTTGCTTCCTATCATCCCAGGAGGAGAAGTAAGCTGAATCTTCCCATTAGGATTGCAGACAGCAATAAAAATACAACTGAGGTTCTAACCCTTTCCCCAATCCATCTGAACTGTCTTGCTGGGTGTTCTACTTTAACTGCTTCAGGTCCGCCCTATAGCAGTTTTAATGCTACAGAGCAGCAACCTGTGCGCCAGATCATGTCCATCTATAGACATGATCTGACACGTTCGGGGAGGGGCCTCCGGCGCCTCGCTTCCGCTGTGATTTCACACAGCGGTAGCCGATCTGCGGGCGCCAGGTGCCGATGTCCTCCGGCACCCACCGATCGTCAGAAAGGCTATGCAAACAAGGCAAATCGCCGGCTGGCAGGACGGAAGGGGTGGAATTTGTGTCTCTGCAAAGCAGGGAATAAATTCCATCTCTCCCCCTAGTGAAAGCACCTCACACAGTGTGGTAAAGCACTGGCTAGGCATACATTTAACTTTTTAATCGCCTCCCTGATGTTTAACCCTTTTCCAGGCAGTGTCATTAGTACAGTGACAGTGCTTTTTTTTTTTTTTTTTTAGCACTGATCACTGTATTAGTGTCACGGGTTCCCACAAAGTGTCAGTTAGTGTCAGAATGTCCGCCGCAATATCACAAGTCGCTGATCGCCGCCTTTACTGCAGCTGCAAGCATCACCCCGTTACAACCACTTGAAGCAGAATGACGTACAGGTACGTGATTTTGCGCCAAGATTTTCCCCATATGAGGAAAGATGGCTTATAGCTATTCAGAGGGTTTCCCTTTCCCTTCCTCTGCTGAGGTTGGTACAAACCTGTTCTTTATAGACATGCGACTTTCTTCACCCTGGTTAACCAGAACTAATTAATCACTATATCATTATTGGATACTTACCATGACGACAATAATGTGATTTCTGGCATCATCCTCTATGATGCTTTGATTTGCCATTTCTTCCTCCACACTTCTTCTCGTATCCTCCGTATAAACGTTTTCAACACTTCGTGTCATTGTATCTAAAGAAAGAAAAAAAATAAAGATGGTAAGTTTAAGTACAAATTTTAAAGTGGAACTCTACTCAAAATGTTTTCTTGTAGATTTGGATGGGGAACGGGTTCAGGTTTTTTCCAAGGTTTCACTGTTTTCTGTGTCCTGACTGGGATAGTTTCCTGTCATCTCAGTAGGAGAGGAAGCGAGCAGAATCATCCCAGTGGGGTCGCAGACGCCAGTAACCCAAATGAGGTGTTAACCCATCCCCATTCCATTTAAAACTGTCTAACTCTGAGCTCGGCTTTAATAATATATTGATAAACTTTTTGAAAGCATTTTCTCTTGAAATCTACATGTTATGTGTAACGCACTCCTGATCCCTGCACTCAGTTTGTAATATATTTACATTTTTTTGCTTTTAAAAAATAATTGAGAGGACCTGTCATGCTCATTTCTATTACAAGACATGTTTACATGCCTTGTAATAGGAATAAAAGTGATCAAAAAAATTTAAAAGGACCAGTGTAAAAATAAAAAATAAATAATGATAATAATAATAATAATAAAAGAATGTAAAGCACCCCATCATTCTGTGCTTTGAGACGTAAATGGCAATTTTTTCTTTTTTTTGCTTTTAAAGGTAAATGTGAAGTCTGATGTCTTTTTGACCCCAGATCCCTCAATAAAAAGGACCTATCATGCTCATTTCTATTACAAGGGTTGTTTACATTCCTTGTAATGGAAATAAAAGTGATCAAGAAAAAAAATTGAAAAGGAACAGTGTAAAAATAAAAAATAAAATAAATAATAATTAATAAAAATGATAATGCATCCCATCCCTCTGTATTTGCGCGCAGAAGCGAACGCATATGCAAGTCACGCCCGCATATGTAAACGGTGTTCGCACCACACCTGAGCCATCGCCGCAAGCGTTATAGCGAGAGCAATAATTCTAGAACTAGATCTCCTTTGTAATGCTAAACTGGTAACCTGTAGAGATTTTTAAAGCGTCACCTATGAAGGTTTTGTAGTATGGTAATTTGCTGCCATTCCACGTGCGGATGCAATTTTAAAGCATTGACATGTTAAAGGAGTTGTAAACCCTTGTGGTTTTTCACCTTAATGCAATTCTATAACATGTTTGTTATTTATAATAAAAAATAAATAAATAAATAAAAATGACCTTTAGAATCACTTTACTTAGTGTAACATTATTATAACATCACACAGTATTTGCTCAGCGGTTTTTCAAATGCAATTTAATACCTAAAAAAAAAAATTATATATATATATATATCTATATATAGATAGATATATATCTATCTATCTATATATAGATAGATATATATCTATCTCTCTCTCTCTCCCTCTCTCTATATATATGTTTTTTTTATTAGGTACTATATTGTGTCTTTAAAATTCATTAAAGTATATTTTTTCCCAAAAAAAATCCATTTAAAAAAAAGATTGAGCAAATACTGTGTGATGTAAAAAAATTGCAATGATCGCCATAT